>NC_050467.1:30276154-30297839 GCF_013373865.1 Monomorium pharaonis | reverse complement strand
AAATAATTATTCTAACTTATTTTCTCTCTGCCCTATTCCTTTACAGTATAATGGCGTGCGGAACTTGGTAGGAGGTACATAGATAAGATGGGCGGGAGCGTATATATGTGACTGCATATGAAAGAGCGCAACGAAAGAGAAAAAGATAAGACTGTATGGTTGAAGATATCGCGTACGAGCGAGAGAGAGAAATTCATAGTAGAAGGAGAACGCAAGCACCGCGGCGATGGCTACTGAAAGAGATCGCGGGTGAGAGAGAGAGAGATTTGCAACAGAGGGAGAGCGCGAGTACCGCGGCGGGCGGCGGGCGGCGGCGGCGGCGGCGGTCGCAAACCCCGATTCCTCCTCTACCTGTCGCGGACCCGAAAATCCCGCGTCAGCAATTCCGCGCCGCGAGATCCCCGATCCGCGTGACGTCATGCCCCCGCGCGCCTACGAGTTGCCCCCGCACACCCGCTCCCCTCTCGGAGCTCCCGAGTTAGAACCGGCTTAGCCTTAACTACTACATAAGGAGACCACCCACGACGAGAGAGCAGTCTAAGTTTCCAGCTTCCAAGCTTCATACGTCGCGTACAGCGAACTCATTCTGGGCCTATACTAAGCGATTTTTTTGGTGAAGTTCCACAAGGGCCTTGGAATCTAATATTCGATCCAAGTGAGCTCGTGACCTTCCAAGAACTCCTTCGGGAGACTCCATCGGCATCCTGCCTCATTGCAGACGATTGGACCGTGGTACTCGGACCAACCCGGTGCTCCCGTTGAATGTCCATTGGACATCCACGAGAATTTAAGTTAATATCCAATGTATATTTAATGTACCTTTGAATTGACTCCAGCAGAGATCTATTTCACATCCATACATCCTATGTATATCTTATGTATATTTTCAATGGACGTTAATACATTAATGTTGTGACGATTGTAACTGAGTCCCGGGGTCGACCATCCGCCCCACTACGCGGGACTCGGCGTCCACGGACGCCCCTCCCGAAAGTCTAGTATCCCCTTCGGGAATCGATCCCACCATGCTGCTGGGAGCGCGTGGGGATCGCCCCGACGGGTATAAAAGCCGAGCTCGATCCGGATCGAGCACCATTCCTCGTCGACAGGGCTAGTCATCAGACCGCTCTGCCGCTTGGCGCACGCCGGCTTTCGACTTCCTGGTTCCCGCCGACGAGACCGGTCATTAGACCGCCTCGCCACCTGGCGCATGCCGGCTTTCGGCTTCCTCGATTCCGTCGACGGAGCAGGTCATCAGACCGTTCCGCCGCCTGGCGCACGCCGGCTTTCGGCTTCCTGCAATCCACAAACCTCGCGACCGCGACCGCGTAGTACGGTGCTGCGCATAAGCGCGCTTCCGTCCGGATACCGTTAGACTAGCCTGTACATTGCGACGTTACTTTTTTTCGCGTCTACAACTTCGCCGTGCTTCTCAACAAAAGTTGGGCGCCAGGCGCGGAATCCGCGCTGCACAAAGCTCACAAAACTCGGTATTCCGTACGACGGTCAAACGCCTGCTAGCTCGCATCTACACAAATTGGTAGAGGGGCGAAGTTCTTCTCGGTACGCGGAATAGGAGAGGAGATGTCGCGCATTAAAAACTCAGTATAATTGCTGGATATAAAAGGCGTATATTAAAGATGAAATATATACAATTCTATATGACATGTGCGTAATGGTCGCTCGACATTACTCGATTACACGACTATCACATACTCGACTTGATATTCAAAATACTTTACTCACGAAATTTAACAATACAACACACTGATTACGACACGCGGGCTCAACAGCGGATGGGATAAGCTTCAACTAAATGCGTATTTCTCTCGTATATCTTTCGCCTACGGAGACGCGTCTCGGTAGCAGGCACGCGGCTCGTGCTCTCCGTATGCGGCGAGTGAATCCCGGTGTCATTACTATACGCACTATCCCGTCGTTACTCTTAATTCGCTACATACAAATCGACTGTCGGCTCGATATACTTCCGACGGAGGAGACAATAAGCGAAACTATTATTAATCTCTATGAGACGGAGATCGGCACGGCCCTGCTACGCGGTGACTCTACTCTCGATATTCCGGTAATTATAAATTCGCCTACCGAACGCTCGGTAGAGTAACTATCTTTCACTAAAAGCCGGGCCGGCCGTCTCCGCCCTTACCGCGTGGTCGAAGTGGCAGCCTTACAAACAGGTTGACGTCGTCGATGGCCGTGGAACCGCTCCAGTTGATGTCTCACCGAACAGTGACGAACCGTGAGCGGTCAGGGGCGCCGCGGACGCCGGCAGCGGCCCGCGCATCGATCGCGCTTCGATTCGCACACACCGATCGCTAGTCGATGGGGGGTCCTTTGCCAATCCTGCAGAATCTTAGCGTCTGAGGGCGCTTCCGGTCGTGACGCCGCGCCATTTGAAAAATGCGGATTGCACGCCTCGATGTCTTTCCTCGCCGTATCGGCGGCTGCTGGGCCGACTCGGGGTTGATTAGGCCCCGTCCGGCTTATTCCATGAGGCCGTAGCGATCGCTCCGGCTGGGGTTTCCTCCACCCTGATCGTCGGGTGTAAGGGCGCATGCTTTTTCCCCGGCATCGTCCCAGGCTGCACCGGACTGCTGCTCCTTTCTCTATAATAAGATACAGCGGCAGTGTTTGTCCCTCGACTTTCCTACGTACCTCGGTACTGTAGGTCAATACTTGCCCTTACTTGCTGTCCTCCGGCTGTCCGGGGCCCCGCCGCTCGGTCGTCTATGCTTCTTATTAACATTCCCTCGATGGCTGCTCCATTAATTACAATTGGTAGTTGTGGCACACCACTTTTTCTACGGATCGCGACTTCCGCTTGGCGGATACCTAAGTGACTTAATACTAAAGAAATATTACTCAGGAAAGGAGAGGCCGCTCTCCCTCTCAGGGTAATGAGCGGCCCCAAATGACTTTTCCCGGTCGGGCCATCCGGCCCTTGTGACTGACGAAAAACGTCACGTCACAATATATCTTGTAAATATCTCTCCGTAGATTAAGGCCTAGCATAAGATTACCCGTAGACTAAGTATGTACATAGCATAAAATTTATAATAAAAGACTGTTAATTTGATATCGGTATACGCAAGTTGGTTTCCCCCCTTCTCTCGAATCCTGGCATCCGGCGAGCCTGTCCGAGGCGATCGGGAAAGGCGAACCGTTACATGGCGCCTGAACAGGGACCTGACTAGTGGGAACCCAGCTTGCGTAAAAACCGAATGAGTTCGTGGATCAATAACCCTTCCAAAGAGCAGGCCTTACAGCTCGCCCAGCAGCACGGAATAGACGCCGCCGCTCCATTCCGTGCTGCCGGACGCTCTTCGAAAACGGCTCTGCCAGTTTCACGCCACATACTTCAGCGTTCTCCCGACTCCTGACATACCGGAAATCCTCATTGAACCAGCCGACGACGACATGCCTAACCAGCCAGAATCAATGCCCGGGAGCCACACGATGGAGCCAGAAAGAGCCGCCTACCAGGAACCGCCGAGGACGACACCCGGACCGATAGAGAGAATCCATATCGTCAATCAGATCAGGAAGTGGGGGCACTACTTTGACGGGAAAGACCCGCTCACTTTCCTCGAACGAACCGAGGAGCTACGACTGAGTTACGGCCTGGAGGGAGAGCACCTCCTCCTCGGATTGCCTGAATTGTTGCGAGGCGACGTCCTCCTTTGGCATCGAAATAACGGCGGCCAGTGGCACACATGGGAAGAGTTCTTCGAAAACTTACGACAGGCGTTTCTGCCACCCGGCTACCAACGCCGCACTAAGCTTGAAATCCAGGGCCGCCACCAGTGCAGGGGCGAAACATTCCAAGCATACGCCACGGCCCTGACTACGATGATGCGCCGAGCTGGGGGATATTCCGAGCGGGATCGTATCGAGCAGATTTACGAGAACATGGACCCGGACTATCAACTGTTCATCCCACTAACAGGGCAGACCACCCTGCTCGAATTAAGCTTGCAGACCGCCCGATACGAAGAGATCGAGCAACGACGCAAAGCGCGCTCACCTGAAACCAAGCCAATCCCGAAGGCTGCTGGCGCTGTAAACAACGGGGGCATACCCGACTAGACTGCAAACGGCCTCCCAAGAAATTTTGTTCCCGGTGCGGAAACGACGGAGTATTGACCCGCGACCGCCATCCGCCGGGAAACGCCCAGTGAACCGGCGGTCGTCACCGAGCCTGCTACCGAATAAACTACAATCCGCGGCCGCACCTGTCCGTCCACGTCGACGGTCCGTCCACGCCACAAACTACGGGCGCTCTTGGACAGGATCTGAAATGTCCAACGTCAGCGACGAGACGGCCCGGCTGGTCCCTCAACGACAGGTCAACGTTGGGCCGAGGGAGGAACAGGTACACCTCGCCGACGGGACACGAGTCCCCATCATGGGGTCCTCCACCTGCCGCTGCGCCTACGTGAACACACGTACAGACACCGTTTCGCCGTTCTACCGCGGCTGGGAAGTCAAGTGCTGATCGGGGTGGATTTGTGACGAAAATTGCGCCTAACCCTTAGGCCCCTTCCGCCCGGCCCCGATGTCAAACACACCTCCGTGGGAGTGCTTAGTCAACGGACACCGCAGGAGACCGCCCGGCTCCAGGAATTCCTCGCGACGGAGCTCCCAAAATTTGAGAAGATCCGGGGGCCTACCCCTCATGTGGAGCACCACATCCGCCTCAAGCCAAGGCCGCCCATTAAACAAAGATACCGACCACGCAATCCGGCCATGCAGGCTATAATAGACCAAGAGGTCGATAAGATGCTAGCCGAAGGGATGATCGAGCCCTCGCGCAGCCTTTGGAGCTCGCCAGTGGTCGTCGTGAAAAAGAAGAACGGAAACCACCGCTTCTGCATCGACTTCCGCCGCCTGAACGACGTTTCGGAGAAGGACACGTACCCACTCCCCCACATCACTGCCACGCTGGACAAGCTCCGAGGGGCAAGATATCTATCGACACTAGACTTGAAGAGCGGGTACTGGCAGATCCCGTTGGCACGAGCCAGTCGACCGGCCACGGCATTCACGGTGCCAGAATGAGGGCTGTACCAATTTACCGTCATGCCTTTTGGACTCCACTCCGCCCCGGCTACGTTCCAACGGCTACTCGACTCCGTTCTGAAACCGGACCTCGAACTCAACGTGCTGATCTACCTGGACGATATCATCGTGGCGAGTGCCACCCTCGAGGACCACCTACGACAACTGGCCAAGATATTTCGACGCCTCCGGGCGGCCCGGCTCCGGCTAAACCCGGACAAATGTCACTTCTGCCGCGACAGCCTGCGATACCTCGGCCATATTGTGGACCGACAGGGCGTACACACCGACCCGGAAGAGATCAGCGCGATCACCGGGTGGCCCGCGCCTACCACCCTCCGGAAAGTGCGCCAGTTCTTGGAGATGGCTTCCTGGTATCGGCGGTTCATACCCGACTTTGCGACCCTGGCGGCGCCGCTTACCACCCTTACCAGGAAGCATGCACGCTAGACATGGGGAGACACCGAGGAGAGCGCATTTAACCGTCTCAAGGCCGCTCTCACCTCGGCCCCGGTGTTAGCCTGCCCGGATTTCACCAAGCCCTTCCTCCTGCAGACCGACGCCAGCACCCACGGATTGGGCGCCGTGCCAACACAGGATCACGACCAGGGGGAAAGGGTTATCGCCTACGCCAGCCGGACTCTGAATAAAGCCGAGGGGAACTACAGCGCCACGGAACTGGAGTGCCTCGCGGTGGTATGGGGAATCCGCCGAATGCGCGATTACCTGGAGGGTTACCGGTTCACCATGCTCACCGACCACCAGGCGCTTAAATGGCTGCAGCAAATAGAATCCCCCACGGGCCGGCTGGGGCGATGGCTCTTCAAACTGCAACAATATAACGTCGAAATCCGGTACCGACGGGGGAACCAGAACCGTAGCCGACGCCCTCTCCCGGGAACACTAGGTGGGATCCATCAGCAGGCTGGCCTGCCCCTAATACACGCGTCTCAAACGCGGGGTCGCGGAACACCCCGAAAAGTTCCCGGACTACGCCCGGACCGCTTTAGCAAATGGGTCGAACTGGTGCCCCTCCGGCAAGCCGCCGTCGCTTCCGTAACTCGCGAAGTCACCCGGCGCGTTATCTACCGCCACGGATGCCCCCAGCGATTAATATCCGACAACGGGACGTAATTCACGTCGCGACCTTTCCGGCGGCTCCTCGCGGACTTCGACATCGAACACCGAACTTCCCCTGTTTATGCTCCACATTGCAACTCCGTGGAGCGGGCCAACCGAACCATCAAAACCATGATTTTGCAATACATCGGAGACCGCCGTGGAGCTGGGACCAACACCTTGAGGCCCTGCACTAAACACCGCAACTCACGCAGCCACCGGATATTCGCTCGCTTTTCTAGTGCACGGAAGGGAGCTGGCACAACCTCACCCGGAGGACCGCCGACAACCGGAAGAACTACCCCCGGAAGACCGGCACCGGGCCCTACTAGATGCTTACAAGTTGACTCGAGTACACCTCGCCATAGCATACCAAGCGCAGGAGCATCATTACAATCTGCGACGACGCGAGTGGCGACCGAAAGTAGGCGAGCTCGTATGGAAGCGCGACCGACCCCTGTCCAACCGGGAGAACGCTTTCAACGTCAAGTTAGCACCAAAGTTCAGTGGTCCGATGGAAGTGCGACGTATCATCTCCCCCGTGATCGTGGACCTCAGAGATACCCAGGAAAAGTGGCATCGCCACATCCACGTTCAGGATCTCAAGCCGGACCAACATAGAGCCGATGAGGAGACAGAGGAGGGAGCCGACACAGACCCGGAAGAAGAGGAGGAGGCACCAACCGACGAGTAGGAGGGTCATCCCCCCCCCCGGAAAAAAAGAGATAAGTATGACCAAGTATACTAACATTGAACAAACGCAGAAGGCATGAGAACCCACCCTAAAACATAGGGTGCGTTCGGGGAGTTCACTATTAGCGCTACGTAGCACTACCGCTGTTCGCGGAGACGCTGGATAGCGCTATCAAAATTATGATGACGTCACTGTCCGTAGCGTTTGACGTCATAAACGTGCGCTATCCGTGCTACTGCTTCAGAGGTAGTGCATGGATAGCGTTTGGCTCAATCCCCACCATTGTCTGTTTAAACATCACATGCTATCTCTCTTTTAAGGTTAGAGAAAATTTATGCGTAATCTTGAAAGAAGAAAATAAGAAATTGTTTATATGTCCTAATGAAAATATTTAATTAAAAATCTCTCTTCATTGAGAGAGAGAGAGAGAGAGAGAGAGAGAGAGAGAGAGAGAGAGAAAGAGAGAGAGAGAGAGAGAGAGAGGAGATCTGTTTCATTAAAATTTATTAAATTTATTAAAATATATTAAAATTCCTTAATATATACTCATTTAAATTTGTTAAAATTTCTTAAAATTTATAAAATTTATTTTATTACATTGTTATTTATTATATAAATAAATTTTATAAATTTCAATAAATGTTAAATATTAATTTTTAATAAATTTTAATGAATTTTAATGCATTTTAATAAATCTTAATAAATAATAAAAAGGGATCAAATAAAAAAGTTTTTGTGAAATATTTCATTAATATATTTCTATCAAGGTGATCAAGACTGGATCTTTGAGTTTAATATTATTTTTCATCAAAATATGTATATAATAATATATACTATTTTGATTCATTAGACTGCATGTACTGTTTGTCTTGAAATGCAATCCTTTTCTGTACCAATTGCAAATATGTAAACGACTTAAGTATCATTATTATCAATTAAATTGATAACGTAATCATATATTATTTTAAAATTTTAGTTTAAATAATGCAATTCAAGAGCGACAGTATATGACATAATGCAAAAGAACATAAATTTACATGAAAAAATTATATTAGGTATAAGCTTTACACATATAATATTATTATGTAAAATAAATATAAATTAATAATTAATTTGATTTTGAATTGAGATAGAAAAATGGAACAAAATAAAAATTTATAGGAAATTGTTTAAATTATTTTATTTTATTACATATAAAATAATTTTAATTAAAGAGTAATATATAGGACTTATTAATTATTTAATTTATTTAAAAATTAAAAAATTTATTTAATAAGATCGTAAATAATTTTAATAATTTTTATTTTGTGAACTTCAATAATTTCAATTTCCATTGAAAAATTTAATTGTTTAATAATCATTTTATAATTATTAAAATATTGAATATAAAATAAATATAAACAAATAAGTATCATATATATATAAAGAAAAATAATAATAAATATACTAAGTAACATAGTTAACATAAATAATTATTAATATATATATAAACATTTTGTTAATATTGCTGGTAGTGGCTAATCAACTGCCCAACAGCGTTTGCTACGCTATAGCTGTTCACGGAACTCGCTATCACTACCACGCTATTGGCTCCACGAACAGTTCAGATAGCGTTAGCGTTTGTAGCGTTAATAGTGTCTCCCCGAACGCACCCATAATAGGTCAGTGTCATCCCCACTCACACAACCTCCTCCTACGCAACGGACCAAGGTACCCCCACCTCATGCCAACCCCACGCCGCATCACCCCTACTCTTTGTCACTCCACTATATAAGAACGGCACACGCCCCCGTTTGCATCGCTTTTCCAGAATGGGAGACCAGAAGGAACGCGAACGCGAGCTTTTCGGGAACATCATCTCCAGCTCCAGCGACGACGAGAGGGACGGCGTGGAAAAGGCGTCCGACACTGACCAGCGACGAAAGGCGAGTTTCCTCGCCCAGCTGCCCCCACCACTACCCAGGGGACGTCGCACCAGAAGGAAGCCCCCCAAAGGATACGCTGCCAAGGCTCCTCCCGCGCCCCCCGCCCTTCCACCGTTCGCGCCGCCGCCGTCAAAGCCCGTTGCGGCCATCGTGCCGCAAACTACCCGACCGACCGCGCCGCCACCAGCGCTACCGATCGCGCAACCGCCGACCGTCCCTCAGATCGCGGCGCCTCCGACGCCACCAACCACACGACCGCCGGCGCCGCCCTTCGCGCCACCACCAGCGCCACCGGGGTACGGGTACCGGACCGCCCAATCTCCCCCACTCCAACCGGAATAGGCCTCGTACCGCTGGTGGGGTACAGCCCCCGGTACGGGTAGCACTGCCGAACGGGAGGGTCGTGGAGATCCCCTTCCGGATTGCCGTACGGCAGCGGAAGTATCGGGTGACTGACACCGGCGACCGGATGATCATCCGGTTCGATCACCGGGGTCAGCAACGGGCGGTTCGGCCGCTGCCACTTGCCCTCCCCCCTAAAACAGGGGGGTGATGTGACGATTGTCACTGAGTCCCGGGGCCGACCATCCGTCCCACTACACGGAACTCGGTGTCCACGGACGGCCCTCCTGAAAGTATCCCCGTCGGGAACCGATCCCACCATGCTGCTGAGAGCGCGTGGGGATCGCCCCGACGGGTATAAAAGCCGAGCTCAATCCGGATCGAGCACCATTGCTCGTCGACAGGGCTGGTCATCAGACCGCTTTGCCGCCTGGCGCACGCCGACTCTCGACTTCCTGGTTCCCGCCGACGGAGCAGGTTATCAGACCGTTCCGCCGCCTGGCGCACGCCGGCTTTTGGCCTCCTAGTTCCCGCCGACGAGGCCGGTCACTATACCGTCTCGCCGCCTGGCGCACGCCGGCTCTCGGCTTCCTCGATTCCGCCGACGGAGCAGGTCATCAGATCGTTCCGCCGCCTGGCGCACGCCGGTTTTCGGCTTCCTGCAATCTGCAAACCTCGCGACCGCGACCGCGTACTACGGTGCTGCGCATAAGCGCGCTCCCGTCCGGATACCGTTAGACTAGCCTGTATATATCTTGTAAATATCTCTCCGTAGGTTAAGGCCTAGCATAAGATTACCCGTAGGCTAAGTATGTACATAGCATAAGCTTTATAATAAAAGACTGTTAATTTGATATCGGTATGCGCAAGTTGGTTTCCCCCCTTCTCCCGAATCCTGGCATACATAGGATGTATGGATGTATATTCTATGGATGTGAAATAGGTCTCTGCTGGAGTCAATTCAAAGGTACATTAAATATACATTAGATATTAATTTAAATTCTCGTGGATATCCAATGGACATTCAATATCCATAAATGTATATACATTGTATATGTAATATATATTTATGTGCTATCTGGGTAATGACTACAATGTTACATTGTCAACTATATACTTATTGTTGTTAGCAGTTTATTTTTATTTATGCTCTAATTAGGAGTTTAAAAATATAATTAAAAGTACATAATATTTTTAGTTTTTACATGTTTATTATTTTTGTAAAGAAATACAATAAACATATTCAAGGTACACAGCAAATTAATATGTGATACAATAAAATAAACACAAATTATATAATAAAAACATAACTTTTTATATAAATTTTGGATCAGTAAATATTTCTATTCTATAAAATAAACATGTATTATTTATTACAATTAAATGATTAATACTATAATTAAATATTAATTTGAAAAAATTTATTTATTAAAGTTTTAAAACGTATAAAGAGAGCTCTAATAAATAAACGTGTACAGGGTGCTTCCGCAACATACACATCAGTAAGTAGGGTTGCCTATCTGCTTACCGACAGGGGCATGCTTAATCAAACTCGCGGGATAAGATAAAAATACAGATCCGGCGGGACGTTAAGAAAAGGAGAACGGCTTTTACCATTTTTGTACAAATGAACTAATTTGAATAAGGAAAAGAATTCTTAATAAATAAATAATGTAAATAATATTTAATGAAAAAATTGCAATAAGTAATGTTATATATTTTATAATATAATAATACATATGTTAACAGTAAATATTCGACATGGCCACCATTTTCATCGAGACATAGCGCAATCCTGCGCATAAAATTGTTTCTCACTCGTCTCAGCACGTCAGGAATGATTCTTGCAAGGAGTGATGCGTTGCGAATTCGATTTTTAAGATCTTCGTTTTCCGGCAAGGTATTATATATATTTTTTTTTAAGTAACCCCATACAAAAAATCCAGAGGCGTGAGGTCTGGAGAGCGTGGTGGACACTCTTGAGGACCATGAAGTCCGATCCACCTTCGGCGAAACTTTCTATTTAAAATAGCTCTCGCCAAAAGAGAAGTATGGGCGGGATGTCCATCTTGTTGAAATATAATTTGTATTCTATTCGCCAATGGTACATCTTCTAATAACTCATCGAGCCTATTTTCCAGGAAATTTGCATAATACTGTGCATTCATATTGCCTTCAATAAATTCGGGACCGATGACGTAATCTCCTATAATTCCTAACCATACACTTATAGTCCACCTGCCTTGTATATTTATTTCCTTTATGCAGTGTGGATTATGCTCTGCATAGTGATGTTCATTGTGTCTATTTATACATCCATCATTTCCAAAAATTGCTTCATCGGTCCACAGAATTTTTTTCAAAAATGGATTGTTTTCAGCATCATTGAAATCCACCTGCAGGAATTGTATAATTTAGTTTGAAATTGACACATATCAATGAAAGACAACAATATTGAAAACGTTGCAACAAAATAACAGAAAATAAATGTTCAAATAAATTCGATAATAAATTTTGCCAAATCATTTGAATCTTTATGAGAAAGGAACGTTTTTGACAAGAAATATTTGCCAAAATTTGAGTTTTTTAATAATGTTCGTAATTTCTGTAACATTATTAAAAATTAATTTATTAATAATAAAATAATATGAAATAATTTAAATAAGATAATTAAAATAAGATATATGTAAATAAAATATTACCGTTCCATCGTTAAATAACGCTGTAGTGTTGCGAGATTCAATTTCTGAATTAATACCTTCTTGCACCTAAAGGGGTTTATTATTAAAAATAAAAAAAAACAAATAATTGTAATAAAAATAAATTTAAAAAATTTAAAATATAAAATTATATTTTTCTATAAAACAATTGCATATTAACATTAAACATTATTATTAGGACACATGTAAATTAAGTTGCAATTATAAAAAATTTAATTTACAATGTACAAAATTTTGTAAATAACTCCGTTGTAAAAAATGGATAATAAAAAAAATAATTTGAATTAAAAAAATTAAGTTCGCAAAATTTTAAATTATTAATTTAATTTATACAATTTCAATTGTTTATTTATGCCAATATAATACAGAACCATATTTTTTTTTTAAATCACATAAATATACTTAAAGAAACATTAATTTTTGTTAGTTTTTAAATGGAATGATTATAATGTCATACTTACTGGTTGTTTTAATTTGTTTCTTTGCGTGATAAACGTATAATAATCTCCTAGTGGCTGAATTAATTTTTCATTTATTGCTTCGTTAGGAATAAGCATAAAGTTAGATTTATTAATCTTATTATCTGTAAAAATAAGAAAAAAAACTTAATGCATATTATTCAAAGTAATAAACATAAAATATGCAATAAATAAAACGAAAAGAATCATTTTTTTAATAGGTTTGAATGATATATTTGTAGTATTTATTATTATTATGTATTAATGTTTATGTAAGTTTAAATAAATTTATAAAATTGATTAAAACATTTACAAAAAAGAAATGAACATCAAACAACTACAAATATTTTTTGCAAAATACACACAAATGACAAATGACCTATTTATTAAATATAAATGACAAATTTATGTAACATACAAAATTGTATGTATACATATATATATAATGAATATAATGTAACATATATATATAATTGTTCAGAATTGCTCTCATTCTCTGTAGTATGATAAGCCGTTCTCAGCGTGACGTGTTCCTCATGGTTTGCTCGTGCAAATCGTCATGCGAACCCGATTTTCGGGCATGACGCCTGGCGTGGAAGTCACGCTCTGCGCTTCGCGTCTCCCCGGATTCGACGCCGCCGGCGGATCGCGCCAGGATCGGCGCGACAGACTAGCAGGATCCGTCAAGCGAAAATCATATCGCAAATCGATACGAGTGGGAAAAGGAGCGAAAGATCCGACTCCTTAAGGCGACCAGTGCGTTCTTGCCGAAACCCACGATTCGGTCACGCGATTATCTCAAGCGTGCGATAGAGGCTCGCGTCTGTCATTCGCGCTGCTAATTAACTGTGTTTGAAGAGAACTATGTGACGAATAAATGGAACTGACTGTGAACGTTATTCAAGTGAATCCTAATATCATAACTCTCCCTTCGGAGATCTCACGCTCTTTTATTATCACATTCTTCGCACTCGCTCGCTTATTTCCTCTCAATTCCTCGTGCTTGCTCTGTCTCTCTTTCTCTCTCCTACCTTCTCGCCGGTCGCATCGTTTTCGTCTCCATAAGATTCTCTATCTCCGTTTCTTCTATCCACGCCTTAAGTCCCTGAGCCTCCTCATTGAGACCCAGCGGTTTTCAATAATCATTCGAGGTTCGCCGTGATTTTCAGCATCGCGCGCGAACAATAATAAATAAATTAAAAAAAATTATTTACACATACTTACTAATAAATATTTCAGTATAATTTTCAAGATTTCATCCTTTAAATTTATCACGAACAAAATTGTCTTCATTATTTTTGTCGGGGGGGGGTCCCGTTTGCCTACGTTCCGATTGCTTACTGCTTTGTTTGCACACACATTTTGCAGAAATTCACAATTGCCGATATTCCCGATTGCCCACGTCCCGATTGCCTACTGCTTCGTTTGCACACACAAAAATAATCAAGGTACAAAGTACACATTGCACACGTGACGTTATTGCACACGTGACGCTATTGCACACGTACGCATTGCACACGTTATATTATTACGCTCATACACATTGCACACGTGACGCTATTGCACACGTGCGCATTGCAAACGTTATATTATTACGCTCATACACATTGCACACGTGACGCTATTGCACACGTGCACATTGCACACGTTATATTATTACGCTCAAACACATTGCACACGTGACGCTATTGCACACGTGCACATTGCACACGTTATATTATTACGTTCATACGCATTGCACACGTGACGCTATTGCACACGTGCACATTGCACACGTAACGCTATTGCACACGTTATATTATTACGTTTATACACATTGCACACGTGACGTCATTGCACACATCAGTGTTGCCTGATGTTAAAAAAGCAATTCCTTATACTTAGTGCTAAAATTACTTAAAATTTCGTAAGATTTAAATAGATTTGTATTATATCCTAATAACATATTTTAATAGCGTTTTAATTAAAGTTCGATTTCTCCCAGATAAATTCTATATAATAATTCGGATACATTACAAAATTTTATTCTTTAAAGCCGTGTGTGTGTTTGCAAGCTTTATTGATTCTTATGCTATAAACTGCGAGAAATTGACCAATCGCAGTCGAAGGTGAGAAGAATAATAGAATATGTTTGATCAATTTCTTACGATTTATAGCATAAATAAGTTACCAATTACATAAGCATACACATGGTAAGACAAGTCGAGTACCAAATAAAGAATTTAAATCGAATAATAACGATTAGTTTTATAAAAACTATTTTACGAGAAAGGAATCCAAATCTATAAAAAGGGAGGGGGTAATGTTGGCAATGATAGAAAATTTTCTAGAATCCATAAATTCATTACTGAGGTTGATAACACTGTAATGCATTCAGAAGCAGCGATCGCAGATTACGGCCCCGGTAACATATGAGGAGGGGATGAAGACTAAGGGTAAGAGCCATTCATATACTGAGCATTCACTTATTCTTTAATATGATTGGTCCTTGCCCATAGTCTTCATCCCCTCCCCATGCAACCGTATGCTACCGGGGCCCCGCAATCTACAATCGCTGTTCAGGAGTAGCGTGGAGGGGCTTGTCCCAATTTAGAAAATAAAAGACCGCTTTATATAATGATTGATTAAATAATAAATGTCTTGCTCCATTTTCAACGGAATATATTATATCCAATTTAAATACCAAAATAGCTAAGATATTAACCAAATTTATTAAAAATTGTAGATTAAAAATATAAAGGATATACACCGAATAGCGACTCTTTTAGGTTAAATTAATTTAAAAGAGTACTGAGCTTTAATTTGTAAGGAATCAGTTATCTAACATCGCCTTCAACTGGCGAAATCTCCAAACGAAAGAAAATTTCACTGACAATATAAGTATCAGTAGGCATAAAAAAATCTAATTAAGTCAAACTAATAAAGTCTGAATTAAGAAAACCTAAGAAAAAAAATTTAGAGAAGAGAATATATGTACACACGAATGATTTCTACATACATATATAACTTTACATATTAAAAGAGAAAAAGGAGGTGAATAGTATACAATCGAGGAATGCAACCATATACAATATAGTAAATAACTTTATTTAATTATAATTAGAGAGGGACCAGATTCTTCTATGATTTAAAACCTTTTTTCTAATTGGAAAAGAAATGAATGACAATAAAAATTTTGTGTATCATACATCCTTATATTATTAACCTAGTCATTATATTATAGTTCAAATTCTCTTTAAAATACCAAATAACTTGTTGAGTTCTAGCCAGGGGAATTGCCTAAGAGTAAAAACGGAGTTTCCTTGATCGACACCAAGAAAGACCTGTACATCCTTAAATCTTTTCCCCCCTAAAACCAGGGAGTTAATTTCACACCTGAAGTATACCAAAGAAACATGAAAGATGATACAAGAAGGAAAATGAAAAGAACAAATTAAAATTGAATAGAAGGGAGAATAGAAATTACTCTGAGTTTCACATCAAAAGTTTGTAGTTGCCGTCATTCTACAGAATACTTAAAAATACATTAAATCGTGGTACTTTGTCCTTGGAGGGACGTAAATCCATTGGGCCTTAAAGAAGAAGAAGAGGAAGAGTAGCATGGAGGCATGTAGTGTAGAATGGTGATTGTGACCGATGGTGTATTGGAAAATCAAAATAACCTCGCTGAGATCACAGGTCAGCAAGACGCAGGTTAGTGCTAAATATTAAACTTTAATGAGATTATTAATTTAGGATCTTTACAATACGAGTTACTGTAAACTTTGTTCTTTGCTGTTTGACTCTGACTGCACTTATTATGTAAAGATGATTTTTCTTATAAAATTATATGAATATATATTTATTAATTAACCACAAAAACTATTGTAAAGATCCTAAATTAATAATCTCATTAAAGTTTATTTGGCACTAACCTGCATCTCACTAACCTGTCATCTCCGCGAGGTTATTTAGATTTTCCAATGCACCATCTGTCACAATCCCGGTTCTGCACTACATGCCTCCGTGCTACTCTTGAATGCACCACAGTGTTGATAACCTCAAAAATGAATTTATGAATTCTAGAGATTTTCCATCATCGCCAACATTACCCCCTCTCTTTTTATGGATTTTGGCTCCTTACAAAACTTGACACATAAAGACAATGAAAAAAAGTTTATTACAAACTGAAAATAAAGAACACGAATCTCTATGTATATAAATATTAAAAATAAACAATATTTTTTTATAATCGCTTTCGTTACATACTACGTACCTATACATTGCACGAACACGAATAAATTCTATGAAGAATGCAACTTTATATGCAAATTGCCGAAATACCGACAGATATTAAGTTTAGTCAATCCGATATGTAAACTTCAGTAATTGAGGAAAAGTAGGTGTGTGAATGCTTATAAGGAAGATGAAAGGAAAATAAATAAGTAATGGAAAAAATATTAAGATTTTTTTTTATATAAACGTAATATATTACATAAATATATAAAATTTCAATGTATTATAATTATACAATACAAATGACATATATAATGCTTTTCATACGTAATAGGCCGTTAATAAAATAACAAATTCATTTATACTACATTTCTTATATTATATTTTAAAACAGATAAATACAATTAGCAAATACGACATTAAAACATCAAAACACTATCACTATCAATTCATCTCAGTATTATAAAAATATTACTATCAGTATGAAAATAATAAATTCTGATATAAATACTCATGAAAAAGATAACACAACTATACCATATTAATTTTTAAATGGCAACAAACCGACAATCAAACATAATCAGAGTGGACTCTGTCACCCTAACATAACAGTCCCAGCACCCTCCAGTGAGATTTTCAGAAAATATCAGTGGAGCGGACTCTGTCGCCCAGGGGCGACAGTTTCAGCACCCTCCGGTTGTATTTACAGGAAATATCAACGGAGCGGACTCTGTCGCTCACGGGCGACAGTCCCAGCACCCTCCGGTTGTATTTCCAGGAAATATCAACGGAACGGACTCTGTCGCTCACGGGCGACAGTCCCAGCACCCTCCGGTTCTATTTCCAGGAAATATCAACGGAGCGGACTCTGTCGCCCAGGGGCGACAATCCCAGCACCCTCCGGTTCTATTTCCAGGAAATATCAACGGAGCGGACTCTGTCGCCCACGGGCGACAGTCCCAGCACCCTCCGGTTATATTTCCAGGAAATATCAACGAAGCGGACTCTGTCGCCCACGGGCGACAGTCCCAGCACCCTCCGGTCATATTTCTAGGAAATATCAGCGGAGCGGACACTGTCACCAAAGGGATCTTAAAAATCAACTATCGGGCGGCGGACAGTTATCGTAGAGTCTTCGAAATTTTCGGACACTTTCTGTTAAAAGATCGTTGTAATACCTTTTTCAAAAACTGTGTTAGACGTCTCTTTTCTTTAAACATGTTCTTGAATGACACACTATGGTGATAATTTCTGAAAATATTACTGGAGGGTGCTGGCACTGCCGTTTGTTCTTGATTCCTTGAGAGTGCAAAGATTGAATTACCTTATAATTTCTGACACATATTCCTTTAACCTATACTGCTCAACACAGAGCACTCTCTCCTCTTCCTCGCCCAGCGTGGGTACGCAATGGCGGATAAACCATGTGACTCAAGTGACCAATCAAAATTGTGTTTGCCATTGGCGAATCTTTGATTATAGGTCTTTAGAGTAAATTAATGCCAGCTTCATTGCAGAAATTTAGCACTCTTCTTGCTACGTGTGGTGGTGCATTATCTTGCATGAACACACACACACACACACACACACACACACACACACACACACGCGCGCGCGCGCGCGCGCGCGCATACACTCAAGGAAGGTTTGAAGTCGCAAAATACCGTGGAACTGACGAGCCACGGGGTCCTTCCTTATCCTTGAGGTAAACACCCCCCCTCCCGCACACACACAAAACGGCACTTTTTAGAGCCCCATGATGTGCAAATTCCGATCGCGCAACCTCCCCGTGGTGCACATTGGGTAACGCTAATGCCGACGGTAAAACCTTTTAATAAGAAATAGTCAGATGAAAGTCGTCTATTTTTATTAGATATCTAGCAGTTCCTGGAACTGATACAACCCAATGAACTTTTTCAATGAATACAACTTTCGTGGTAAAATCAAATATCAAAATTTCCTAATGGGGAAGCTTCGTTCGCGTAACTACTCAGATTTGCTTGTGTTAATGTGAGTAGTAAAATTCCGTGGTAAGTCAGCTACACAACACATGTACGTCGAACGCTCACAATCCGAGGACGGTTTCGAGCTTTAAAATAAAGACTAACCATAGTTGTTAGCGAAACCCGGAATTTTTATTCTTGCAATAGTTAAAATTGGGCATTGTTAAAAATTCAAAATTGAATATCTCAGCATCTAATATAGCTAGCAAGGTTTTCCAAGAAGCATTTTCAAGATTCGGATGCCACTTGAATAAATTTTATATCACAGTTATGTGTGATACGTTTTTTCAAAATGGCGTATGACAAAGCGAAAACACGCGAAATAGAAAAATATTGGTCCGAGTTTGCGACGATCCATGGCAAGAGGCAAGTGTCGCAACTTAATGGGATAAAAATCATGCGATAGTACAGAGTCTCCCCTTCAAAATGCTTTTTTACTCGTCTCGATACGATGATTTTTCGCTGAGATATGCTCATTTGAATAAAAAGGTAATTTTTTACTTTAAATGCGCATATCTCAGCGAAAAATCGTCGTATCGAAACGAGTAAAAAAGCATTTCGAAGGGGAAACTCTGTACTATCGCATGCTTTTCATCCCATTAAGTTGCGATACTTGCCTCACGCCATGGATCGTCGCAAACTCGGACCAATATTTTTCAATTTCGCATGCTCTCGCTTTGCGATACGCCATTTTGAAAAAAATTATTACGCAAAATTTTACTAAATCGATTCTTAAAGTAGACATTTGAAGCTTTAATTTTTTTTTTTTTTTAGAAACCTTCCTATCTTTAATGCTCGCGTAGTTATCGTCATTGGAAGTTTAGTGATTTTTTGACAAATTTTAGGTGTACCGCTTTTTTTTCGAGTGAGTGTATATATAGCAATTTAAAGAAATCAATAAAAAAAACATCAAGCATTTACGCGAAAGATACTTACTTAACTTTTAACACATTATAGCGCGAATACAATGTGTGTAAAAGTTTCGACATAGTGGGCATTTATAATCTTCCAATCATTCCTGACAGTCATGGCAAATGCATAAATGTCCACATGGAACAAATATGTATTCGGCAATGGCGTTTAAACACGTGCAACACATATGTTCGGTGCGCTCGCTTGATACGACTGTATCTGGATGCATCGCAACAAGATAAAAAGGTGTATCAGTTTCGCTGTCGCTTAGACCAATATTACCAAAATCGTCGGCCGGTATGTCAAAAATACTTTCTGTAAAATATGTAGACAAATTAATTATTTAATATTAATCACCAATAGAAGATATATGTATATCTACCTTCGTTACGGACCATCTCATCCTGAACAGATAAAATAGCTTCTTCAGTACTTGTATTGCTGATACTGATAAAAGTATCGTCTTCTGTTGCATGAAGAATATGTTCTTCATGCACTATCTCATTGTCAGAAGTGTTTACTTCTTCTGTTTCTACATTTTCTTCTGTACTTGTACGTTCTAAAAAAATGACGATACTTACAAACAGAGCATTAAGCTAATAAGATAGCAAAAAATAATGTTCTCTTTTAAATTACGACGTTAAAAAAGCAATCTCCACACAAACGCACACACAGACAGAAACCAGTGAAATTGGTAAAATTGTTTTTTTATAACATAATGTCACGTGACATATAACATTCTTTAATTGTGGGACACACACACACACACACACACACACAAATTATTCTTACCTCTCTGCAGGTTATGATCACGACCAGAACTGCGTCCACGAGCTTCCTCAAGACTACGAAGAGGTAAGTTGTTTGTATTTGTAATAGTTTCATGATTTAATAATGAATCAACATCTGAACCTGACTCGGCGACAGTCGGCGCTATAATTAAATAGAAAAAAAAAGATATTTATTTTACATGTATATTTTCTAATATAGAAGGTAATTTTATAAAAATACAAAATACTTATAAATATTTTTTTGATATGTCTATATATTCCACAAGAGAGAAAGAGAGAGAGAGAGAGAGAGAGAGAGAGAGAGAGAGAGAGAGAGAGAGAGAGAGAGAGATTATTCTACCTCTTTGCGGATTGCGACCGCGACTGCGACCGTGACCGCGACCACGTCCACGAGATCTTTCACGAGGTCTTCCACGAATACGTAAAGGTAAGTTGTTCGTATTTGTAGTACTTGCATCATCCAATGATGAGACATCTAGCTCTGATTCAGCGACAGTCGATGCTATGATTGAATAAAAAAAGAAATAGGAAAGGGGATGAAATTTTGTTTTATATATGTATATATATATGATTATTTTGAAATTTAGATATAAAGTTTATAAAGTTTATACTCGTCGACAGTCGGTGCTATAATTAAATAGAAAAAGGAATATTCAAAAACAAGATTTTTTAAATATATGTATGTATTTTAAAATATATAGATATATAGGTCAGTATTTATAGTCGAATCTTATTTTTAAGATCATCTTAAGTACTGTCTTAGGATGTCATCAACCAATTACAGAGTATTAGCATCTGCAACGTCGCTTTCCCTCGGGAACGCCAGGTCCGAGGGGGCTACGCTCAATTAAACGGAAAGCTCAGTATACGCGGTAACGAGTAACGCTCTTCCAGTTAGATGCGATAGTTATTAGAACGGTAGTCTCAATATTTCTCGAGAATGCTCTCGATACGCTATCAGCAGCTTGCATACGGTATCCCCCACTCGCTCGAGGCTTACGCTCGAAGCGAGAACGGTAACTCATAGACGGTATCCCCCAAATATCGGGCGAGATTGCTCTCGACACGATAGCGGTATCTTGTATACGGTATCCCCCAATATCGATCGAGGTTGCCCTCGATACGATAGCGGTAGCTTGCAAGAACGGTAACTTCCCAATACGCTAAATTGTTGGGCGCCAGGCGCGACTTCTCGCGCCACACAATAATCAGCTATAATACGGTAACCAACTGGAAAGCGTTACAAGTGCCGGTAGCTCTTTCTCGCGAGACGATAGAGTGGCGTGGTTCTTTTTGAGACGGAAGGCGTGGAGATGTCGGATCGAGGCAGGTCGTATAAAGATTCAGTACTCACTTATTAAACAACAAAAGAATATTTTATATTTCTTTACTGAAAACGGTAACAATGCTGCAAGGAGCTTACTCAATGC
>NC_050467.1:30158654-30271154 GCF_013373865.1 Monomorium pharaonis | reverse complement strand
TATTGTGTCAACACACAATGTCTGATTTTTGTTTTGTTAATGTCTTTAAATTTTGTTGTACTTTTGCTGCATTTTTGAGGGCACATTGTGACGCAAAGTCTACTCGATTTTTGTCGTGTTTCTGTTAATGTTAGTTGAAACGACAAACTGTAATTGCTTGCTGTCCAACTTTTGCCAGCATAATATGTGTCAAAATTTTTCAGTTCGTGCTCTCGGCAGGTTTGGCTATCTGGGTATTGTTGCGTGCCGCGTGTCGCCCGATACATCCCTGAAGCGCCAGTCAGCTGACGGACCGATCGATATTTTCGATCGGCCGGTTGCCGGAAGAATTTGTTATTAAAATAATTGAATTAAACGGCTGGTTGCCGGGAAATATTTGTAAACAAGAATTGTAGACAGTTTAACGTCGGACTCCTGCCGAGGAGGACGTGTCACGCGCTTTCTCTGTTTGAGTTCATATAGCAATAAAGTTCTTGAGATCTTTAAGCGAATTGATTTTCTTTCGACGCGAGTGAGTGTGTGTGCGCGGAGTGTCTTTCGGCGATCCGGCGCAACATTTTGGGGGCTCGTCCGGGATCGGACGAGCGAACGAGCCGACGGGAGTTTTTCCGACGTCGAGAGGAATCAAAATGTCGACGACTCACTCGCCGAGTAGGGATGGGCAATGTACTATCGATTAATCGATGTTCGATTCTTTTTTTATTACAACATCGATAATTTTTCCGATGTTTACAAATTCGATTTATTTTTATAACAATAGTTTTTTTAATCCGATGTTACTAAAATTGTTACTAGATTTACTAGTAAAATAGTTTTTAAAGCTTAAGCCCATAATCCAAAAATTGACTAGTGGTCTGTTCTTTCTAGCTGCACTGTTGCACTGGTGCAATAAGTTAGAATGAGAAAAAATATACTTGTCTTACTTTAACTTATTGCACCGGTGCAACAGTGCAGCTAGAAAGAACAGACCATAGATCTTGGACAAAATTTGCGTTCGACAATCTACCGTTGAATAGAATAGTATTAAGGCCATTCTACAATTGCGTAAAAGTAGTTGTAAACGTAAGGTTGTAAAAAACGGACCAATCACAAATAGTTATTTCTTTAGTAATCAAAGAATAATCGACTGTGATTAGTTGATTTCTTACAACCTTAAGGCCGCCGTACAGACTTTTGCATAACGCATAACGTATGGACATAAGCAAATTGATTGGCCCATAAGCAAAGTGCATATGAAATTCAACCAATTGAATTTCTTATGCATTTATGTAATGCGTTATGCAAGCTGTGCGGCGGCCTTTTAATTAGAGTACGAACGGCCTTTTGCAATAATAATGTATAACCTCTATCGGATTATTGAAAACTAAAAAGCGTTACGAATTACGAGTGCGAAAAAAACAAGTTGTCGAAACATTGTGCAATATTTGTATTGTGCAATAATTAAACTATGATATAATATGAATATCAAAAAGGAAAAAACTATATCAAAAAGCATTGTTTGGAACTATTTTATAAAAAAAAATAATACATCTTCTCAATGTAAATTATGTACAAAAGTTCTTAAACATGCTGGAAATACAACCAATCTAATGCAACATTTGGAAAGGAAACATACGTTGCATTTGCATCCAAAGAAATGCAATGTTTCTTCAACAATCAATAAAGAAAATATTGATAATAATAATACGCCTATAAATAATGAACAATCTACAATTAATAACATTGCAAATGATAATGAAGATATAGATACGGATGTAGATGATCCTAATGTGCCTAGTTGTTCACATAATACTAACAATAAGTCTAACGTACTTAAACCTAAGGTAATTATAGAATAAATAAATAAATAAATATATATATATATATGTACACATATAATACATAAATTTAAATAAATAACATTTTAATTTAAAATATATTGTTCGCAGATAAAACAGCAAAAGACTGAAAATATAGAAAATGCCTTTCAACGAATTAATTCTTTCAAAGGTAAATCAATAATATGTATGTGTATACAATATATAAGTATGTATATTGTGTGTTTCTATTATAATATCCTACTAATTATTTTATTTTTTATTGTTGTAGAAGGAGGTACGCAAGCATGCAATGTAACTAATGCAATCGCATTCATGATCGCCAAAGATAATCTTCCCTTTTTAATAGTGGAAAATGAAGGATTTAAGCAGTTAATGAAGACAGCAGTGCCTTTATATACAGTACCAAGTAGGAAAACAATAACAAGGTTATTAGATGCTAAATATGAAGTTTTGAAGAATAAATTTATTAACGACATACAAAAAATTTTATCTTTTACAATCACATGTGATATTTGGACTGATATATCGAACAAAAGTTATTTAGATATAACCATGCATTATTTAAAAACTGAAACACTGTTAACAAAAACTACCATTGGCGTAATTCCCTTAGAACAAAATCATACATCTGAATATATTAAAACTGAGTTACTTTCGATGTTACAAACTTTTAAGATTGATAAAGCTAAAGTTATAGCTGTCGTTACGGATAGTGCTCCAAATATGATTAACGTTATTACTAATGCATTTGGTACTAAAAGGCATATTCCATGCATGGCGCATATTCTATCACACATAGTTCCTGATGGTTTAAAAGTAGTTTGCTCTATATCAGAAATAATAATTAAAGTAAAAAATATTGTTACTTTAGTGAAAAGAAGTGTAGTAGCTACAGATGAATTAGTACGTTTACAAAAGCGTGATGGAAAACTAGATGGAACGATTTTAAAATTTAAACAAGATGTCCCAACTCGGTGGAATTCCACTTTTTATATGATTGAGCGTTTTTTAAAATTAAGAGAGTATATATATCCTGTACTACTGAAATGTCCCACATCTCCAGAAATGATTACACATGATGAATTTGATATTAAACGATATTATTAAAATCTTACAACCAATTGAATTAGTTACTAAAGAACTCGGGGGTGATTTATATCCAACAAGTAATTTAGTAATTCCATTAATACATTGTATGACAAAAGCTATTTGAAATTGAACGGAGATATCATAATATTGAGCTCTATCAAATATTAGCAGTGTCTACGATATTAGATCCGAGATTCAAAAAGATACATTTTCAACAGCCAAGAGCTGTATCAGCCGCAGTTTCTTATATTAATAGTTTAATTCAAACTACAAATAAGAATCAAAGTTCTGTTTGTATATCAACAATGTCAGCTCAATGTCAAGAAAATAACAGTTTATGGAATTTTCATGATAATTTAGTGATATCATCTTCTAAAACACCTGATGAACCCGGTGGTATAAATGTCGAATTGCGACAATATTTGAGTCAATCTGTAATTCCAAGACATAATAATCCCTTAGAATATTGGCAAAGTTTAAAACATGCATATCCTGTTTTATTTAATATTGCACTAAAATATTTGGCAATTACTGCTACATCTGTTCCTTCTGAGCGCGTTTTTTCAAAAGCCGGTATTATAAAATCAGAGCTTAGAAATAGATTAACACCAACAAGACTTAATATGTTAGTTTTCTTAGGATCTTTAAGTCGCGAAGATTGGGGGTTTATTTAAAATACATATATTTAAAATATTTTTTTAAATTGTGATTATTATTTTAAGTTTATTTTAAATTAAATTACATTTATCTTTATTTGTTACCAAGCTGTTCATGCGTATTTTCTTTGCAAATGTTGCATTAGATGCATAAATTTTATATATATAATATAAATTTTATAATAGGATAATAAATATGTTAATATTTATAATAATTGTATTTTATATTTATATTACATATTATTTTTTATCCTTTTTATTTTTTATTTAATTTTTTTCCCTTTTTTCCCCTAACGTTTTCGAACAATAAGAGTAAATCTATGATTGGTTATAATCAAGTGCGTTATAAATCGGATACAAGTCGGATTAACTTTCGTTCGAAAATATGGCTTTAAACCCATATATGCATAGAAGATTGATATTCTACACATATCTAGGGTTACTAGAATTGTTGACCAATCAGAAGGTCCTAATGTTTTAAATGGCCAATTAGCAACGATTGTGCGCTTTTGACATGCGCGTATAAGGGTTATTCCACAATGGCTGTTGGGAGTCGGGAAGATTTGACCAATCACAGTTTAATTTAGAGAAAATAATCAACTGTGATTGGTCAACTTTTCCCGACTCCCGACAGCCATTGTGGAATCACCCTAATGGCGGAACCAATCAAACTAGAGAAACACATTTAATACATTCCTCTCCACTATTTCCTAAATTCTAGTCAAGTTTTTTCATTTTGCTCGAAAAAAATTAGAAATTAATCGATTAAAATCGATGCTTTTAAAATAAAATTGATTACAAAAAATAGTTATTTTTAATAATCGATTATTTAAAAGTCAATCTTTTTGTTAAACATCGCCCATCCCTATCGCCGAAGAAGACTCGCTCTCAGCAGCAGACGGCGAGCTCAGAGGAGACTAGCGCGATGGAGACTGTTCTCTTCGAATTACAACAGATGCGCGAGGAGCGGAGACGGGAACGGCAGGAGCAACAAAATTTCCGCGCCGAAATGGAGGCCCGTTTCATGGAGCGTGAGGCAGCTTTCCGACGGATGGAAGAGCGACTCAACGATACTCAGCTAAGTCGCTTCAATAATATTTCCGCGGGCAAAGCTCCGACAGACGCGGCGCGTGTGGATTTCTCTAGCGGGAGGGGAAACGCGACCGGGGATCGGGCGTCGTTCTCTTTAAGAGTAAAGACCGACACTTATGACGGGACGGTGCCGCTGCGCGAGTTTCTCTCACAATTTTCTTTCATTTCGCGCGCGAACGGCTGGGGCGAGGCCTCCCAAACGGTGGTCCTTGCGTCATGCTTGCGGGGGAAAGCGCGTTCAGTTCTGGATGGGTTGAGCGCGGAAAAAGATAAATTAACGTTTTCGGAATTAAAATCTGAATTGGAATTGCGCTTCGGTGAAAGTGAATTAGCGCAAAATTTTTATTTACAATTCACTAATCGTAAACTCCTCCCGGGAGAAGATTATGCTACATTGGGCGCGGATCTTGAGCGCCTTTCTCGAAAAGTATATCCAAATTGTCCTCATGAAATGCGCGATAAAGTTGCTTGCGCTCAATTCGTGGCTGCTCTGTCGGACGGTTTTGTTAAACGGACCCTCTAAGTATAGGGGATATCTTCGCTCAGAATAGCGATTGAGCGGGCCAGAACGTTGAAATTTATAAATGAGAATAGTTTTGCACGTAAGCCGGAGAGACAAGGGAGCGGGCGTAAAAGAAAACAAGAGCGCGGAGGAGCGAAGGGAAGGGAATAAAAAAAAGAATGAGGACGGGAGAAGCAGGGGACCGAAAAAAGGGGAATGTTGGTTATGCGGAAATTCGGGGCACTTTCGTGCGGAGTGTCCTTCTCAGCGGAAGGAAACTAAATTTTGCCGAGCTTCGCGGGGCTGGCTCGGCGGGGGGAAGACGGGCCCCGGAACGCCGCGGTGCCGGCGCGTCTCGGAAACTTTTTCTGGGAAGTTTTAACGCGGCGGACCGTGAACGTTTCTGTTTTCGGGGAAAATTAAATGAAAAGTCTTGTTATTTTAAAATTGATACGGGCTCAGACGTGTCGGTGTTGAGCGCCAATTTGGCGGCTTCTTTTGAGCAGGAACAAATAAAGTTTTGCAATTTAAAGTATCCCACTGGCGAAAAAGTGCCGGTGATATCTCGGGTCACGGCCTCCGTGCGCCTGGGAAAATTTTGTATCGTTTTACGATTCTATGTTGCGGAAATCGGTGAAGACTGTATTCTCGGAGCGGATTTTCTTTCCGAAACGGGAATTTTCGTAGGACTTTTTGAAGACGCTCTCGGTTTGACGAAGAGCGAGGCGGGGGAGCGCGGGCTGGTTTGTTCTCGTATTGAGAACTGCTCTGCTGGTCTCCCCGATTTTCTTAAAGAGATATATGAACAGAGTTCTATTGGTTTGGAAAATACTCAAAAAGAAATTTTTTCTGACTTTTTGTACGAATTTTGCGATGTTTTTACTGAAAATATTGTTGCTGGAAACTGTGATATTCTTTACCATGACATAAAACTTTGTGATTCTTCCCCAATAAAGCAGGTACCTCGTCGTGTTCCAATTCATTTACAGACAGAAGTTAATAAAATCCTGGAGGAAATGAAAGTCAAAAAAGTAATAGAGGAATCAAATAGTCCATGGATGTCCCCAGTTGTGTTGGCAAAAAAAAAAGGATGGTTCAATCCGTTTTGTGTGGATTTTCGGAAATTAAATGAGATCACGATAAAAGATTTCTATCCTCTTCCAAGGATTGATAGTATTTTGGACTGCCTTGCAGGAAATCTTTGGTTTTGTACATTAGACTTAAGGAGTGGATATTGGCAGGTAAGATTAAATCCTAAAGATCGCGAGAAGACTGCTTTTTCTTTGGGTAACGGTTTGTGGCAGTTTACGGTGATGCCTTTCGGTCTATGCAACGCCCCTGCAACTTTTGAACGATTAATGGAAAGAACTCTTAAAGGATTGATTTCTAGAATTTGTTTCGTTTATTTGGATGATATGATTGTTTTCGGTAAAGATTTTAAAGAAATGATGGAGAATTTAAAAAAAGTCTTTTCTCGTTTTCAAAGCGCTAATCTCAAAGTTAATCCGAAAAAGTGTGTATTTAAAAAAAAAAAAAGTAAAATATCTTGGACATGTAATTTCTGCAGAGGGGGTTGCAACTGACCCTGATAAAATTTCATCCGTAAGACTGTGGGCGCTTCCTAAAACTCGTAAACAAATACGTAGTTTTCTTGGCTTTTGTTCCTATTACAGGAGATTTGTTAGAAATTTTTCTGGAATTGCTAAACCTTTATATAAGTTAACGGAAGAAAATTGTAAATTTTTCTGGTCTAAAGAATGCCAAGACGCGTTTGAAAGATTGAAATCTATTTTGACCTCCCCACCAATTTTATCTTTTCCGGTGGGGGAGGGCCAATTTGTTTTGGATACCGATGCCTCGAACCACGGTATCGGGGCGGTTCTTTCTCAATTTCAGGGTGAAGAGGAAAGAGTGATCGCTTATTTTAATCGAGTATTAAGCAAGACTGAACGGAATTATTGTGTGACTCGACGGAAGTTGTTGGCCGTGGTGGATTCTATTAAATCTTTTCACCATTATTTATACGGGAGAAAATTTTTGTTAAGGACGGATCATGCTTCGTTGCGATGGCTGATGTCTTTCCGAAATTTGGAGGGGCAACTAGCAAGATGATTGGAACGTCTGCAACAATACGATTTCGACATTTCCTATCGAAGTGGAAAAGGACATGGGAATGCCGATGGTTTGTCCAGACTTCCATGTTCCGAGGATTCCTGTCAGTATTGTGCCAAGGTCGAGCAAAGAGAGGAAATCTGTAGCCAGAAAGTTTTTGGACGATTGGTTTTTGCTCAAGGAAATGTTCAGGAGTGGCGGTCCGCACAGCTTCAGGATTCTAACGTCTCCAAGCTGATACGAAGCAAGGAAGCTGGAAGACGGCCGGAATGGCAGGAAATCGCTTCCGAGGAAGCCTCCCTGAAGATCTATTGGAGTTATTGGGAAATGTTGGAATTGAAAGAGGGAGTTTTATACAAGAGATGGATTTCTCCGAGTTTACAAAGGAACGTCTATCAAATTGTGGTGCCACGACAGAAGGTGCAAGAGATTTTGGAAGGGGCACATAATTCTCCTACAGGTGGACATTTCGGTGTAAATAAAACTTTGCAGAAAATTCGGAAAAGATTTTACTGGGCAACGTGCAAAAAGGATGTTGAGGAATGGTGTGCGACCTGCAAGATTTGCGTGGCAAGGAAAGGTCCTACCGGCAAAGGAAGAGCTCCCTTACAAATTTATAACGTTGGTGCTCCTTTCGAGAGAATACAAGTTGATATTCTAGGTCCTCTGCCGATTTTTTCGCAGGGAAACAAATATCTTCTTGTGGTTGTTGACTGCTTTACAAAATAGCCTGAAGCCATTCCCTTAAAGAACAAGAAGGCAAGTACAGTAGCTAGATATTTAATTGAACAGGTGTTTTCTCGACATGGAATTCCTTTGGAGGTGCATTCGGACCAGGGTAGAAACTTCGAATCTCAACTTTTTCAAGAGATAACTACGCTTTTGGGAATTAGAAAAACTCGAACCACTCCTCTTCATCCACAGTCTGACGGACAGGTCGAACGCCAGCATCGAACCATATTGGATTTCCTAGCGAAATTTATTTGCGAAACTCAGAAGGATTGGGATCGCTGGGTCCCATTATATTTGTTGGCTTATCGTTCTTCTAAACACGAGGCTACAGGGTTGTCTCCGGCAGAAATGTATTTAGGACAAGACTTGCGTTTACCCCTTGATCTTTTAAGAGGAAGTCCCCCTTCTTTCGAGGAAAAGGAAGAGGTGGGTTACGTATCTCGGTTGAGAGATAAAATGGATTTAATTCACCGGTCCGCTAGGCAACGTCTTCAGATTAAATCCAAGAATGCAAAATCTTGGTATGATCGACGAACCAAGCAGGTACGTTTCGAACCCGGACAGAAAGTTTGGTTCTTCAATCCTCGTCGTGAAGTAGGAAAAGCGCCGAATTTGCAGACCCCTTGGGAGGGGCCATGGGTTGTAGTGAAGAAGCTCGGAGAGGTGGTTTATTGTATTCGGAAACCTTCTTCTAAAAAGAATAAAATAGTGCATGCAGATCGTTTGGCTCCTTTTCTTGAAAGAAAGTTCCTCTAAAAATAATAATTAAAATAAACCGACAGAAAGCCTGATCCCGTACCTTTTTTGGAGAGGGGGATCTTGAATCTTTTTGATTTTAATTATTTTAATTTAAAGTTTGTGTTCTGTTTTGTGTTTTATTATTGTTTCAGTATTAATGGAGTTCTGAATAAGGAAAGGGATTTCGGAATTAAGAGCCGTGAGAAGGTTAATTTCCTGGACTGCCTCTCCCACGGTTTTTGACCGATGGTTTTCCCGTGGGTCTTGGGTGAATGCCGAGGCAGGGGACGGGGAGCTCTTTGAGCGATGGGTCCACGGAAGATATTCCCCCCCCCCCCGATCCCGAAGAAAGAAGAACGAAGCACACAAGACTCGGCGGAAGAGGAGTTCGGGGACGGCTGGAGGAATACGGACTAAGGAATTCTTTGTGGGAGCCTGGCCAGCTTCACGAAGAAGGAAGCCCGTGTGGAGAACCTCCCTGGAAGAAGAGGACTTTGGTGGACGTGGCCCGGTAACTCGCTACAGAAGTACGAGGAGGGCAAGAAATCGTCCTGGAACCAAAGAAGGTTGCCGGGAAATATTTGTAAACAAGAATTGTAGACAGTTTAATCTCAAAATGTTGCGCCGGATCGCCGAAAGATCTCCGCGCACACACACTCACTCGCGTCGAAAGACAATCAATTCGCTTAAAGATCTCAAGAACTTTATTGCTATATGAACTCAAACAGAGAAAGCGCGTGACACGTCCTCCTCGGCAGGAGTCCGACGTTAAACTGTCTACAATATTTGTTTACAAATATTTTCCGGCAACCAGCCGTTTAATTCAATTATTTTAATAACAAATTCTTCCGGCAACCGGCCGATCGAAAATATCGATCGATCCGTCAGCTGACTGGCGCTTCAGGGATGTATCGGGCGACACGCGGCACGCAACAATATTTTATATAATTTTTTTATTTATAATCTTATTCTTTTTTTGTTACTTACCGAAAATGTACCATCCATAAATAATTCTGTAACTGTTACCAAAGAATCTAGTAGCATATCAGTGCTAAATAATACTGCTCTGTAACCATTATCAGAGAGTACTGTGCCTTTGTAAAATCTTTCAATTGGCAAGTAATCCCTTAATGTTATCTCCAAATCAGCAATGGTTTTCGGTATCTCCGGTCTCTGCCGCATCTGCTCTCTATAAAGAAAACTTCTAACAGTACGATAAGAAATATTTCTCGCGGCTTCTGAATTTCTACAAAAAAAAATGCGTAAATAAATTATCCAAGTTGAAAAGTTTGATATTTAATTTAACACTGCAAATAATAAAAATGTCGTACATTTATGTAGTTTCAAATTCTTTTATTTAACTGAGTAAAAAAGTACAGATAATTATCTATAATTACAAATTAAGCTTATCACACAATGCCAGGCAACACAAATAGGAACAGATTAACGTAAGAAAGAAAGAGAGAAAATATTTCTCTTTTAGCCGTTTGCACAGTGCCAAGCAATAGGCAATTGGAACAAGAAATAACAAAAAAGAAACAGAGAGAAGATATTTCTCTCTCTTTCCTACTGTATTCCCTGTTTCTATTGCTTGTTGCCTGGCATTGTGCAAGGGGCTAAAGAAAGAGAATTTTTCTCTCCCCTTCTTTCCTACTTTAATCCCTATTCCTAATCCTGTTGCCGGCATTGTGCAATAGCCTTTATTATACAAATTAACGTTCTTTGTCTATTTCATTGAAAATAATATCGTAGCTTGTGAAATTTGTTGCTCTTTATCATCCTTATTAGATCCCATCAGGGAAACGTTGTTTGCGCTAAAATCCAATGACATGCTATTTTTATTACTTACTGAAAGTTAATTTTTCATTCAATATTGTAATTAAATAATATATAGAATTGAAATTTTATAACATTAAATACAAGTATCCTTTTTTCTTTTTCTTTTTATATAACTCCAATCGTTAATAATTAATTATCTTACTTACACACATTTGTCTTGTAAATAAACGAAAAATATTTATACAAATTCATTTACCTCCTGCAGACCCTATCGAATATATCTTTTGGCTTCATTATTGTCTCTCGGCAAATTTGCAGCATTTCCTGTCTCAGTTCAATCTCCTGTAGCATTGTTTGGCTTGGAGAATGATTATGTGCCGTTCTCAAAGTGTACGTTTCATCTGGATTTTGCGCCAATACCGCATAGCAACACATACTTCGTCGCGACGCACACCGATAAATACCGTTGAATCGTTTATCCATATGATAAATATGTCCATCGTATACGAATACGAACGTATTATTCCGTTTTCCCGCTACCCTTTCCATAGCACGTGTATTGTAAAGAAAATGACGAGCTAACAATAAGACGAAGAATAATAATTATATCAAACAATTATACTGTTTTTAATGTAACTATAATTATACTCACTATAATGAGATAATATTTTGGCTGTTGCAACTGAATGCAGAATATAATTTTTCCAATAAATTTTTGCTATTATATGTATACCACAAGCACGTGCGTGAAACGTGAACGACAAAAGAAATATGGAGAAATTCGGGCGTAAAACCACGAACCATAATGCGGGGTCTACAATGGCAGCAGGAGTAATGGAGTAAGGAGTAAAAGTAACAATTGACTAATTAAAAACCGGAAGTAAACGAAATGGGCAAATCTCATTTCATATTTCTTACCTCTTACTCCTACTCCATTACTCCTGCTGCCTTCTTCTTCTTCTTCTTCTTACTGTAAAACTGCTGCCATTGTAGATTCCGCATAAAGCTTTGATATGACCCTTAACATAGATCGTATAACGAGAGTATGATCGCGCATTTCGGTAGTTTTACAATTATTTCACCGAGTTTACAATGAGCGCAGCAATCTGTTTTGGCTACTCGCGACAGAGAGAGAGAGAGAGAGAGAGAGAGAGAGAGAGAGAGAGAGAGAGAGAGAGAGAGAGAGAGAGAGAGAGAGAGAGAGAGAGCTATAGCTAGCTAGATCGAGCTCTTAGATAGAGAGCGAGCTAGAGATCGACGCGTCCTTCGATCTATCTATATCGCGATCGATGACTCTAGCGAGCAGTCCCGATGCTCTCGCTCGCTCTTATCGCTCTCTCTCTCACTCTTCTCTCCGTCTCTCTCTCTCTCTCCTAGCTCGACTACTCTCTCCTCTCATCTTCTCTCGATCTCTCCTCTCGCCTCTCACTATCTCTCGCCGCCTCGTTCTCTACGCTCCTCTGCCTCCTCTCCCTCTCTCTCTCACTCTCGCTCTCGCCTCTCTCTATCGCTCTCTCTCGCGCTCTCTCTCGCTCTCTCGCTCGCTCGGCTCGCGCAGCGGACCTCCGTCCTCTCGCTCTCCTCTCTCTCTCGCCTCGCGCTGCTCTCCTCGCGCTCTCCGCTCGCGCGCCTCTCGCGCTCACTCTCCCCGCTCGCGCTCTCTCTCTCTCGTCTCATCCCTGCTCGCTATCTGCCTCCTCTTCGCTCGTCTCTCTCTGCTCTCGCTCTGCGGATCGCGCGCGCGCTCGCGCTCTCTCGCTCGCTCGGGTCCCGTCTGCGCGCGCTCCTCTTCATCGCTTCGTCGGCGCGCGGCTCGCTCGCTCGCGCTGCGCGCTCGCTTCTCCGCTCTCTCGACCGCTCTGCCTCCGCTCGTCTCAGCCTTCTGCTCTCCGCGCGCGCTTGCCGCTGCGCGCGCTTCTCTCTCGCGCGCTCTCGGCTCGCTCTCGCTTCGCGCTCTCGCGCGCGTCGCGCTCGCCGCGCGCGCTCTCTCGCGCCTCTGCGCGCTACTCCGCGCCTCTTCGTGCTCGCTCGCCTCGTCGGCCTCTGGCTCTCGCGCTGCGCGGCGCGCTTTCGCGCGCCTCGCGCTCGCGCTCTCTCGCATGCTCGCTCGCACCTCGCTCTCTCGCTCCTCTTCGCTCTACTCGCCTCGTGCGGACGCAGCGGAGCGTCTCCGCGATTCTCGCTCCTCTCGCTCCTGCTCGCTCTCTCTCTCTTCCGCGTCTCCGACGCTCGTGCGCCTCTCTTACCTAATTGGCGGCCTGCTCTCTCCCTGCTTCCTCTCTCTTCGTCATCTTCTCAGAATCTTTCTTCAAATCTTCGTGCTGCTCAGCTCTCCCTTCTTCTTCCCCTTCATCCTCTCCGTCTCGCTCCTCTCTCACTCTCTACCCCCTCCTTCCTCTCTCTCTCCTCTCTCTCTCTTCTTCTCCTCTCTCTCCTCTCTCTCTCTCTCTCTCTCTCTCCTCTCTCTTCTCTCTCTTCCCTCTCCCTCTACTTCTCTCTCCTCTTCTCTCTCTTCTCTCGTCTCTAGAGCTAGCGCGCCGCTAATCTTTTTCCTGTCCTCAATACCTGCACTTCTCCTTTTTTCCCTCCTTCTTTTCTCCTTCCTGCTCTCTATTACAACTAATAGAGTGTTCACTTACTGTTTAGCACGAACCAAAACAAAAGCATCTTTTCTTTATATTTTAGCTTTTTTCAAAAAGTAGATTTTCCATATCGCTCATCGCTCCTCGCTCATCGCACAAAGGGCCGTTATTCCGTACATGGTTATCGATAGTTGTCAGTTCGATAACTGTCGTTGCATATATTTTTTCATATATAAAAATACGTGCGCAACGACACTTATCAAACCGACAACTATCGGTAACCGAGTACGGAATAGCGACCCAGTGCAAGAGCCTAACAATTGCGCATAAACAACATCGCGCTGGGTGCGTTCAGATTTCTCACCCGAGTGCCCTCAGGTGTCGTTTTATCCTTGTTTAATATTTAGTAAATAACAAGGATAAAATGATACATAGGCTGCATTCCGATATTTACTGTCAGTACTGAAAATCTACAGTATATGTGACGTAAACTATAGATTTTCAGTACTGGCAGTGAATATCGGAACGCAGCCCTAGAAACTCGGGTGAGAATCTGAACGCAGTCCTGCGTCAACATGTGACGGCACGCGCTGAGACGCGCCGACATACACCGCCACGTGCCAATACGCGCCAACACTTGCTATATATAACAAAATGTGCACTAGTTGACGCAATCCGGCGTCAACATGTGACGGCACGCGCCGACACGCGCCGACACACACCGTCACGTGCCAATACGCGCCGAAAATCTATAGTTTACGTTATACATACTGTAGATTTGCAGTACTGACAGTAAATATCTCGGAATGCAGCCATGGTGTAAATAGAGACGTACCAAGCGTTTAGTCCGTACCAACTTGGTACGGGTACCAACCGATTTAACGGTGTAAACTAGAGCTATGACCTAATATCTTAGTGCACATTTTATTATATATAGCAAGTGTTGGCGCGTATTGGCACGTATATTATTATTCTGTAGAATGACGGCAACTACAAACTTTTGATGTGAAGCTCAGAGTAATTTCTATTCTCCCTTCTATTCAATTTTAATTTGTTCTTTTCATTTTCCTTCTTGTATCATCTTTCATGTTTTTTTTGGTATACTTCAGGTGTGAAATTAACTCCCTGGTTTTAGGGGGGAAAGGATTTAAGGATGTACAGGTTTTTCTAGGTATCGATCAAGGAAACTCCGTTTTTACTCTTAGACAATTCCCCTGGCTAGAACTCAACAAGTTATTTGGTATTTTAAAGAGAATTTGAACTATAATATAATGCCTAGGTTAATAATATAAGGATGTATGATACACAAAAATTTTATTGCCATTCATTTTTTTTCCAATTAGAAAAAAGGCTTTAAATCATAGAAGAATCTGGTCCCTCTCTAATTATAATTAAATAAAGTTATTTACTATATTGTATATGGTTGCATTCCTCGATTGTATACTGTTCACCTCCTTTTTCTCTTTTAATATGTAAAGTTATATATGTATGTAGAAATCATTCGTGTGTACATATATCCTCTTCTCTAAATTTTTTCTCTTAGGTTTTCTTAATTCAGACTTTATTAGTTTGACTTAATTAGATTTTTTTTATGCCTACTGATACTTATATTGTCAGTGAAATTTTCTTTCGTTTGGAGATTTCGCCAGTTGAAGGCGATGTTAGATAACTGATTCCTTACAAATTAAAGCTCAGTACTCTTTTAAATTAATTTAACCTAAAAGAGTCGCTATTCGGTGTACATCCCTTATATTTTTAATTTATAATTTTTAATAAATTTGGTTAATATCTTAGCTATTTTGGTATTTAAATTGGATACAATATATTCCGTTGAAAATGGAGCAAGACATTTATTATTTAATCAATCATTATATAAAGCGGTTCTTTTATTTTCTAAATTGGGACAAGCCTCTCTACACTACTCCTGAACAGCGATTGTAGATTGCGGGGCCCCGGTAGCATACGGTTGCATGGGGAGGGGATGAAGACTATGGGCAAGGACCAATCATATTAAAGAATAAGTGAATGCTCAGTATATGAATGGTTCTTACCCTTAGTCTTCATCCCCTCCTCATACGCTACCGGGGCCGTAATCTGCGATCGCTGCTTCTGAATGCATTACAGTGTTATCAACCTCAGTAATGAATTTATGGATTCTAGAAATTTTCTATCATTGCCAACATTACCCCCTCCATTTTTATAGATTTGGATTCCTTTCCCGTAAAATAGTTTTTATAAAACTTGTAACGAACCGCGTTTCTAAGCGGCTAACAGCGACCGCAAGGCCCGGCCGACCATCCGCCGGGCTAAGGAACGGGTCAAGAAACGAGCCAAGGAATGGGCAAAGCGCGCCCATTGGCACTCCACGCCACCGAGATGACGCGCATCTCGGAGGCGCTTCGCCTGCCTTTTCTCGAACCAGCATCCCGGAGATGTAACCGAGAGGAGGCCGAGGAGTCCCGAAGACTCCCGAGTCGCTGCCGGGGACCATATATAAGGCCGCCCGGCAGCGACAAACTCCACTTCTCGTTATCCCGTCCGACACGTTCCGACGAGAAGACCCTACGAGCCAGAAAAATGGTGGAGTGTTCTCCGTCATCGCCGAGAGTTCTCGGCCTAGCTCGCCTGACTTCCTTCCTCGCTAAGCAGACAACGGGGGTAGAGCGTGCTCTGTCTCCGCCGAGAGCTCTCGGCAGCTAGCAGGGATCCTTCCCGACCGCATCCTCACGGCCCGGTAAACGGCACGGAGTGTTCTCCGTCTCCCCCCGAGAGTACTCGGGGCCGACGCCGTTCCATAAAACCAAGCCGCGATTCGGAGAATTGCCGTAGCAATTCATAGAAGACTTCAGGACGCGAGACACCCGTTTCCGCACCGCGCGGCCGCCGGCCACCGAGCTTGAACGTCGGGCTCGCTACACGCGCCGCCCACCTCACCGCGCGCCGCAGACATCCCACCGTACCGGACAGCTGATCGGCTGGCTGTCACGCGCGCGGCTACTGATCACCGGAAAACATCGTTGTACATAGCCCGACCACTGTATATAATTCCCTCGCGTTGTAAATATCCGCAAACTTCGTTGTATTCTAATAAAAGCAATAAATTGTATCGTCTAAGTTATCCATTGCATTTCTGCTGTCTCTGAGCCTTTTTCGCCCTGATCTTTTTCCGACGAGCTAAAATCTCCGCGCGAAAACGGTCGTTACAAACTAATCGTTATTATTCGATTTAAATTCTTTATTTGGTACTCGACTTGTCTTACCATGTGTATGCTTATGTTGTAGCCGGACGATTCGGCGTTGACGGTCGATTCAAGGAATTTCACGATTTTAGACGGCTATCTCGCGTAATTCGGCTGGTTCGCCGTAATTCTGACTCACCGTTGCTTCGGTTGGTCCTTTGTTCGGTCGCCAGGTCGGTTTCACCTTCGTAACCGCCAAGGTCGTTTCGGCTGACTGGGGCTCGTCTCACGTGTGTGTCCCCATCCTTCGTGCCTCTCTGGCCGTCGCTCGCTGCGTGGCACGCTCCTGGTGTCTAGCGTGGTCGGGACGATCGGTCGGGAATCGAGGTTAATCCCACAAACACTTTTGATTTGATTTTCACTTTTCTTTATTACACAACTTTCTCTCCTCTACATCGACCCGCTCCTTAGAGCTCTCCTCGCACACACGCACACTCACACACTCTGTCTCACACGCACACGATCGGCTCTCGCGTCTCGCTGGACGCGCCGCTGCTCTGGCCTTCGCGATTCACAATATCGCGTTGCTAATACCTTTGACGTATACGAGTCGATACAAACCCTTCGGCCTGTCGCCGGGGTCGTCGCGTACGCGTTTCGCGCTGCGTCGATCTCGCACGTCGTTGCACCTTCGTCGCGATTCACGCGCCACACCCTTCGCGTCGTTATGCCGTTGGCCGGTCGCGATTATTAATCGGGCGTTGCCTCGTTGTCGCGCTTTCGTGTATCCGATTCGTCGGGACGTCGGTTTTATACGCACTCGCGTCCGCGCGCCGTGTCCGGAAATCTCGGATAACCACACGTTCGATCACGTTTTAATCGACTAAAAAGCCCGTGATCTACCCGGAGTCTTCGCTGCTACCGTTCGAGTCAGCGTTCTCTAGACGACTCTCTCGAATCTCTTTGTCTTCGCGTCGTTGATCCCCTCTACGGCCCGTTATCCCCACTCTTGCCTATGCGCATGCTTGCGCCGCCTACCGTTGAGTGGTGGGGATCGGTGTCCGTAATTGCCGTTGTTTCGGTGGCTGGACCGTTTGCACCGTTATTTCGCGGTTCGTCGGGTAACTACCGTGCCTTGCTCTGGTTTCCCGCGTACCTCCGTACTTTTAACCATTTGCCGTGCGTTTTCGGTCGCACCGCTGTCTCGCGTGCTCCCGTCACGTTTTTCGCACGTTTGCCGATTTTTTACGGGTTTTATTCCCGTTTCGCGTTTCACGCGCACTCACACTTCAGACGTCGAATCGGTCGCTGAACCCAATGGGCGATGGTCACATCGGTCCCAATCTCCTCGCCTAGCGAGTTTTTTATGAGATTTATTGAAATAAAAAATGAGCTAAAGAAAATGGGTTATAGTGAGCGATTCGTCGTTTTCACATTCGCTTCGTTGCATTCATGCTATACTTATTTTCTATGTTTACGCAGTATTTACAAACTTATATCTACTGCTTATAACTAACGTGTCTTTTGAACTATGCGTCTTTAACGCTATGTAATATATAATTTTTTGAGGTTTATTTTATTTTATGTATATATGTTAATATTAATTGACTATGTTCTACGATTAAATATTTAGTGTGATAATAAAAGATAAAAATAAATGTTAATTGTAGTATATGCACTAGTAGATTCAGTAAGTAAGTAAAGGAAAAGAATATTTTTCTTTTAAGAATTTAATTGGTTTAACTTAAAACTTTTTCTTTTTTTTTTTTCAGGTTTTGTTCCTGCGGTTTTTTAATTCTAAGGTAAGTGTAAAATATTTTCTTACTCTAATTCTATTTCTAATATATGTTTTTCTTTTATTTTCAGGTTTTTTCTCTTCCTTTTGGATCACTAATGGTGTCCATCTAACTTATTTGGGTAAGTATCTCAATTCTATCTGTATATTTATATATCTAATTATTTTTTAATTTTGTTTTTATTTTTAGGTTATTATATTTTTATCTCGAGTAACTGCTGGGTAAGTATATTTATTGTAAAAAATACTAGGTAAATATAAAATATATCTTTAAGGTTAGTTAATGGGTAAGTATTTAAATATATTCATTCGCATGCTTAAATCTACGCTTATAATCTATCGCTTATCTGCTATGTGTATATACAATATTTACATGTTGATTGTCTTCTGTAGGTCGCTCACGGATCTATCTCCCTTGACGTGGATGGTCTGGGTTCGATTGGCATCTCCGCTCGAAGTTCCTGGGTCTGTTTTGCCTCGCCGGTTTTTGTTTGGTCAGCTCGGCCCTTCCCACTTTCGCCTTCGATCTCGGTTGTAAATCGATGCTCCTCCTTACTCAATCTTGCCGCTTGCGCCTCTTTTGCTGGTATTATTACCCTTACATCCGTAATTTTCGGCTTGGATGCGAATTTGCCTCCTTGCCCTCGGACATAAGATTCGGGTTTTCTCGTAGATCTTCCATCGATCTTACGGTCTTTGCGTCTCAATGGTTTTCTCGCGTTCTTGGTCGAGCGTTTTACTGGCTCGCTCTCCCAATCGCTCTCGCTGGATGACGATTGACGTCTTCATTTTTCACCACGTGCCTTGGTTTTCTTCGCGCGTTGTTGTTGTCGTTGTCGTTTCTTTTGACGTTCGCGCTTTCGTTCCTCCTCCGTGTCGGACTCGGATGTCTCTCGCACGATCTCCTTTCGTTTTTCTGATTCGGCTTGTTGTTCCTGTGGCCGGTCTTCCGTTATCTCGTCTAAATCTTGGGTAGTAATTCTATCCGTTCTTGTGAAGACTTGCTTCATGGACAGTGTTCTGCGCTCAAATTTCATCAACACGTAGAATCTCAGCTCCTCGTCCTCGTCTAGTGTTGGATCTCTGATCGTCTGTGACATCAGTTTAAATCGCGCTACGTTTTGCTTTGCTCGATTGACGATTGATATCTCCGCGGCATTTACCGTCGCGTCGTCTGTTTCGGCAATTATGTTCCGTTACCATGTCGTTATATCGACTCACACTCCTCTCGTTCGCTTCCTCTAGTACTTGGCTTGGCGTTGGATCTGTAATATTCGCGGTATCCATGAATTTTCTCATAGTTTGCATCCTTCCGCGTATCCTAGCCACGTTAATACGATCTCGCAGGAATGACTTGAATTCCTGACTCGTCTTCTCTTCCTCCTCTAACAACTTTTGGAAATCACTCGCGTTCATTTTTCCGCGTTTTCTCGTTTTCTGCCGATTCGCACGTAATCGCGTTACACTGGCGTCGTGTCGTTTCGAAGTCTCGCCTTCGATTGCTCTCTCGGCCTTCTCTGCACTCCTGTCTTCCTTATTCGCGTCGCTGCTCTCTCCGCAGTTCGCGCCTCTAACGGTTTTGTCCGTAACTTCGGCTGATTGTGCCGTGTTCCGCTGTTTAGTCGGTAATTTTGATCTTCGGTCGGTAATTTGTGGCTCTACTCTGGCTGTCGAGTTCGCCTTACCTGTCGGTTTTTCACTTTCGATTGACTTTATAAATTTCGCGCTCGCCTCGTCGCTGGAATCATATATATTGATTTCTTCCTCTGGCTGGTCACTATTTCTCGCGTTTTGCCTCGAGTATGTATCCAGAATAGGTGATATATCCCAAAGTAGTGGATTACCTAGTTGGTTTTCGGGACTCGGAATTTCTCTGATCACCGTAGTCTCCGTTGAATGTGACACTTCCTCTCGCGTTACACCGGATCGTCGACGAAATGAGTCGGGCTTACTGACGCAAACGTTGTTCTCGGGGCTCGATCGTCTCTGTCCCTCGTCGCGTCGTCTCGCTCGAATTTGACACTCGTTCGTCAACTTGTACCAGGTTTGGTCCTCCTCCGTGTTTTCGCTCTGCTTGCACAGCTCGATGGCTTGTGTTAGCGCGCTCCTGAGTTTCGCTTCGCTCGCTTGTTTCGCTTTCGCGCTTTCGCTTCGCGTTTTAATCGCTTTTTGTCGCTTTTTCGCCTCGCTTTCGATATTTTTCAACGAATGATCTAACTTTATCAATTCGCGTTTCGTTTTCTCGCGCTTTTGCTCGTATTCGATGCTTTCGCAGTCTATCCACGCGTTTACGTTGTTACACGGTATTCTCACCATGGGACAAATATTATATCCTTGCTCTAACGTATAACTAACGCTTCCGTTTCGGGTTTCGCGTCTCTTGCGTACTCGATATGCCTGTCCTCTCGCGCTCTTTACCCTTTGCTCGAATTCGTTCTCGCTGTATTTTTCCGCTATCTCGGGTTGGTCGTCGTCGCATAAGCTCACGATTTCGCGTTTTAACGGAATTACGCTTCGCTCCGTAGTTTTTGTCGCGTCGCGCTCTTCCTAGCTCGTTTCGTACAACAATGATTGTTCGCCCGATATTCTTTTTCGAATTCGCTTTCTCGCTCGTGTTTCTACGCTTCGCTCGCTCGTCGTCGAATCTTCGCTTCGTTCGATGGTATAGTTCGACTCACTCTTCTCGCCTATCTCGCCTATTCGCGTCGCGTTTAGGGATTGCTCGTCGTTCGAACTGTTGCTCGGTCTAGATTCGTTTTCATCGGATTCGCTCGCTAGCGTGTTTTCATTCACGTCGTTTATTTCACTGGACGGTTCGCCTTCCTCAAATTCCTCTGTCACGTCCGTCTCGTCTCTTTCTCTCGTATCCTCGTACGTTCGTTCGTTACTCGTTATACGCGACTGACTATCGTCTCGTTCGTCGATGTCATCTATGTCGTCGCGTTTGTTCCATTTCGCGCTTCTGTCAGGTCTCAGTTGTCTCGTGTTATACGCCCCTTTCACCGTTCCATTCGCGGTTCCAATCAAGTAAGCGTTTCGTCTGAGTACCCTTAACACGTAGTACGGTCCGTCGTACACCAAGTGTATCTTTTTCGTGACTCTACGGTTCGCGTCTGATTGTCTGTGTAGTTTCACCCACACCTTTTGACCTTCCTCGTATGGTTTAGCGTGTTCTCGCTTATCCGCCTGTCTCTTACGCTTCTCCGCGTTTCTTCTTAAATTGGCTCTGGCTTGTTTTATCTTCTCGTTCCACGTCATTTCTCTAAGACGTCTCGGTAATAACGCCTCTGCTAACCCGAAATTATCCGTTCGGTTGTTTTGTAGCTCGTTAGGTGTAAAACCTGTACTAGCGTGTACCGTATTATTTATGGCGTTTTTGGCCTTCACGATTATTTTGCTCCACGCTCCCTGCCTGTGACTGGCGTATGCTCTTATTATGCGGCCTAGCTCGCGCATCACGCGTTCCATTGGATTTGATTGGGGATTGTAGGGCGTCGTTTTCTTTGCCGTAAAACCCATTTCTTCCGCAAAACTTTGCCATTTGTCTGTAATAAATTGACCTCCGTTGTCTGTAAGCACTTCCTTCGGGATTGTCATCTCTCCGAAGTACTCTCTTATTCTTTCTATTATCGTTTCTAGTTTTTGATTCGTCATTGGGAACAATCTTACGTGTTTGGAGAATTTATCCATGACTACTAGCACGTATTTTTATCCTCTTTGCGCTGTTGGCAATGGTCCGAAAATGTCTACGGATATCGCCTCACATGGTTGTCTCGGTAGTTCGTAGTATTGTTTGCCTACCGTTGCTCTAGCATAATACTTTGTCGCGTGGCACACCCTACAGGATGCTACCACATCACGCACGATTCGATCCATATTTTTGGCTCGAAAGTACGTTGACATGAAGCTTTTCAGCTTGTCTGTTCCGAAATGAACTAGCAATTTGTGCGCTCGATTCGCGATCCTCCAGACTGCCTTGGTTGGTAATACGATCCGGTCGGCGTCCTCCGTTTTTCTACGTACCAAACCGTCTCGCACCAAGTACTCGCTTGGATATTTGGTTGTAAGATCGCCTATTACGTCATCGTCGCGCTGTGCTTTCTCTATCCACTCATACTACAATTCGGTTTGTGTTTCTTCTCTCGAGTCGCGTATCATGGCTACGGTTTTTTCCTCTCTATCCTTCAGCGTTTCGCCAGTATTTCTCGACAATGCGTCCGCTATCGCGTTTTCCATTCCTGGGATATGCGTAATCTCCAGATCGAATTCCTGTAGAAACCATCTTGCTATTCTGGAATTGTTTCTCACACAGGTGCTTAAGAACTGTATTGCTCTATGATCCGTGTTGACTTTCACGTGTCGTCCTAACAACAACGTGTGCCATTTCCGTAATGCCACTACTAACGCTAAAATCTCGATTTCCGTTACCGTATAATTAACTTCCGCTCCTCGTAACTTTCTACTTGTATAAGCTACGGTATACTTTCTCTCTTTTCCGTCTTCGTATTGATATAGACGTGCTCCTATGCCATTTCTCGCGGCATCTGTTTGTATTCCGAATTTTAATCCAGGTCTGATCAAATATAGGGATGGTGCCTCGTTAAACGTCACTTTGATCTGCGTGAACGCTTCTTGATGCTCCCTCGTCCATTGGAACTTGCGGTTCTTTTTTAACAGATCTTCCAGCGGTTGTGTCATTCGCGCTAAATTCTTTACGAATCTGCGATCCCAATTGATCAATCCCAGGAAGGATTGTAGACCTTTCTTGTTTTTTGGCTTTTCGAAATTTTGAATCGCCGTTTTCGTCTCTGCGTTTATTTCCGCTTCGAGTTTGCTGAATGTATGTCCTAAGAATTTAATCTCGGTTCTCGCAAACTCACATTTTTCTCTGTTTAGCCTGAATCCGGCCTCGTTCAGTTTCGTTAGCACGTAATCCAAATGTCGGATGTGCTCCTCCATGCTGTTTGATGCTACGAGTATATCGTCTAGATATACCGTTATAAAATTTGCGGCGTATTCTCCTAGAGCTAGGCTCATCGCTCTTGTGAACGAAGCTCCCGCCGTTTTTATTCCAAAAGGCATTCTCTCGAATACATAGGACTGTCCGTTGAAAAGAAATCCGGTATATTTCTTGGACTCCTCCTCAAGTGGTATCTGCCAGAATGCTTGTGCAACATCTAGCGTAGTAAAGTACTTCTTTCGTCCTATTCTTCTGAATATCTCCTCGATCGTCGGAGGTTGAGCGTGGTCATCCACGGTCCTCCTGTTCAATTCTCTGGCGTCTAGACACAGTATGATCTCTCCGTTCTTCTTTGTCACAACCATCAATGGGTTGATAAACGGTGTCGCAGCCTTTTTTATAATGCCTTGCGCCTCCAAATCGTCTATCTTTTCCGTCACTTTAGCGTAATACTTCTCCGGTATCGGGTATACCTTTCCTTTGTACGGTTTCGCCGAATTTACCGTAATTTTGTGTTCGTAATGCCTTATCAAGCCTATCTGCGGCTGAAATACTTTCGCGTTTTTCTCCAATATGCGATTCAGTTCTATTTCCGCTTCTTCCACGGTTAATGCGCATATACGCGCCTCCGTCGCATCCTCATGCGTTTCCACGGGCGTCGCTTCGAATGTAATTCTCAGCTGATCGTCCGCACATCTCAATCTCATTCCGTATTTCATTTGGAAATCAACTCCTAAGATTACCTCGTATATCATCTTCTGCACGATATAGATTTCATGTTCGTATCGGTTTCCGTTGTACGTGAATCCTAGTCGCACTTTGTTTGCAATTATCGCACTTCTCTCGGAGAATGCTCCTTTTAGTATAAATTTTCGTATCGGTACGGTATCCATCCGTTCTCGATCGTTCACCAGCGTGTCGTATACGGTTTTCGTGAGCGCCGAAAGCTGCGCTCCCGTATCCACTAACGCTCTCGCTTTTGACTTCGTGAACTCGATCGTAATCATCGGTGTTCGTACCTCACGCTCTTTCTTCGCATGTTCCGTCGCGAATATTTCGTCTAAGTCCTTTAAGACTGTTTCCGTTCTGAGAATATTGAGGTATCTATCCTGCTCGCGGCTCCGGTCGTTCGCTTCTCGCGTTAACGCCTTCGCGCCGTTAATTTCTTCGTTTCTTTGCTTCTGCCGATTCTGGACGTTGGCTATCGCCGCCACACTGTTTCCAGTCGGTCTTACATCCTTCGCAACTCGCGCTCGCGTTTGTCGCTCGCGATTCACTGTCTCGTCGCTATCGCTCAGCTCCGTAATCGTAACACCTCCTTTTCTCGTTTCGCGATTAAACGTCGCCTTTGCCGATTTCCGCGCGTCTTGTCTCCACGCTATCGCCGGTCTTGGAGTCGCATTGCGCTCTCCCGTTGCGAAATCACGTGTCGCGTCGTTTACGGCTCGCGTCTTTTCCTCGTTATAATTCGCGTTCGATTTGGGGTTTCTCCAATCTCGCCACGATCGCGCTTGTCCAAAGCTCCGTGCTCCTCTAGTCGCGTCGTTTGCGGTTTGCATAGCGCGCTGGGATCTCTCTCCCTTGGCTCCAATTCGGAATGCGCCTGTCGCTAAGCGTGTCGTTGGATCGTTTCTGTTTAACTTTCTCGCGTTCGTAACCGTATTTTTATTTTTATCGGTCGTACTTTCGCGTCTTCTCCTCGCCAATTCCATCGAGTCTAGCATTTCCGCCAGCTCGGTTACCGTTTTTATCAAACTCGGTCTAATTTCTCGCGTTACATCGCTTTCGTAGTGGGCTCCCAACAAGTGTATAATATCGGAGTCCGTCATCGGTGGCTCCAACATTCTCGCATGCTGCGCCACTCTCATGGCATATTCCGCCATTGTTATACCCTTTCCGTGCTCGAATTTTCCGATGTACAGAGTCTCTCTGACTCGCGTTTGCACGTCACGGCTCCAAAAATACCGTTTAAATTTTTCCTTTGCGTCCTCGATAGTCTCCGGTTGAGCTATCTGATACCATTCCTTCGCGCTGTCCTTGAGCGTTCTCGAAAAATAATGAAGCTGCTCGTCACGCGGTATCCGCTCGTATTCGGCTGTGCTTTCGAATCTCTTGAGGAAAACAACAGGGTTTTGCCGGTCTAAGCGTCCACGGTATGCTAGCTCTTCAAAAGGATCGCGCAACCATCCGCCTCGCGGTAGTCGCACTCCCGTCAATATACTTTCGCTCGCTCTCAACGCTTTATCGGTATTCGCGTTTCGGTTGTCCGTTTTTTCACACAAAATCGCGTCGTTCTCGTTCTCACTCTCGCGGTCTTCGTCGCTTTTCGCGCTATCCGTTCTCTGTTCGTGTTTCGCGTTTTCGTCGGAATCGTCGCGCTCTGCTCCGTCGTCGCACTCGCGCACTGTCACGACTCTTCGCTTACACTTCATCGGATTTTTCGTAACGCGTCTCTCGCGATCTCCGCGCCTTACGCTCGCTTCTAGCGTTTCCAATCTGTCAGTCAGTTTCTCGATCATCGCCAGCAACTTTGCTTCAGTACGCGTTGGCATTTCGACCAGTTGTAATTCTCCGTTTTTCGGATTCCTCTTCGTTTATTCCGCGTATTTTCGCGTTTATTTCACTATTGCTGTCACTTATCGATGGGTTCGCGCTAAAATATTGCGTTGCCCTCGCGATCGCTTCTTCGCGTTCCATATTCGCGTTTTCTTCTCTTGCTTCGATTTTTCGGATCCTTGGTTCCGTTCGCGTTTTTCCGCTTCGATTTTTCTTCGGGGTAATCACGACTTGTACGTCGCTAACCTCGCCTCTGTCACTCATGACGCTCTCGTCGTTTCAACGCGTATCCTTCGAGTTTACGATATCGCGTCGCGGTTTTATTGATTCGCGTCTCCTCGGTAATTTCACGAATATCTCACCTTATCTCGCAATCGGTAAGTGTTCGCGTCGAGAAGGTCGCGTTCCCGCGCGATTATCTTCCCTCGCTGTTTCACAGGATAATCGACTTTGTTGATAACGCGCTCGTTCGATACTCGCAACTGGTGTCGATTTAGTTTACTGTACGTACGACCGCAGTTTACGGGTAATGTCACGTTGCTTCTTTACCCTATCGATTTTTCGATATTACTTCGGGTATCTCTGTCTCTTTCTACGTTCGGCTTCCTTTGATGCTGCTCGGCGGCTCGCGCACAAAAGACGTCGCCTTATCGCGCTCGTTTTTTGTTCTTTCGCTCGCGTATGCCGTCGGCGTTCCTTTGAGACTTGCCGCTGCCTTTGTCTCAAGTCCCCTCACGTATTCTCGCTATCGATCGATATAACTACACGCGCGTCGTCGTTTTTTCGACAACGGTCGCCTCTTCGATCGTTCCCGCGCTATATCCGCGCTATATCCGTAATTTTAATTCGATTTAACTCGGATTTTCGCTATTTTACTTCTTTTTTCGCGCTTTTTGGGGTCGTTTCCGCCGACGTACGTTTTGTACTGTCGCTCGTACGGAATACCCTGTGCTCGCGCTTATTAACTATTCATGCGACTTATTCGTAACATGCACGGAATTGTCTTCGCGCCTCGTTACTTCGCTTTTCACTGGGAATTTACGTTTTCGTCTCTCACGCACGTTGTTTACGGGTAATCTCGCGTTTGTCGCGGCGTTTTTTCGTAACGGAACGCTCTATTCACGCGTTTCCACGCCCGCACTATCACGCGTTCGCTCTTTCAACGCCGTTCAACGTCGTCTCGAGAATTCAATTTCCCTTTTCTCATCGCTATCGCGATTGTTAATTTTTTCCTTTTCTACACGGTCCGTAAATTTAATTTTCTTCGCGTTTCTCGCGGAACTTCTTACACATGGACTCGCGTTACAAGCGAAATTTCTATCTTTGTTTAACCGTCTCGCGATTCTCGGCTTATTCGCGTTGCACTATCGACACTCGCGTTGCCACTCGCGTCACACGCTTATTCCGTTATCGATTCGCATATTGTTCGTAAAGTAACCGTCTCGCATTTATCTCAAGAGACAATTTGGACCTGTCAATGTCCTGAATCTAATTAGAAACGTAGGACTGTCGCGGTCCTGTCACGGTCGCCATTTCGGGAAAGGAACTCTGAATCTTTTTGAGATAAAGTAACTTCCACTGGGGTCTTTGGTTTTCCACGGCCTGTTGGGTTTTTGACGACTAGCGTGCTGCCCTTTCCGCCGCTTGACCTCGGTGTTGGCTCTATCGGACTTCGCGGTACACCGAAGATCCCGAGGTGACGTTGCTCTCGATTGAGAATTTTTTACGTTCTTAGGTCCGTTTACCGCTCACCGTACGTTCCCGCGTCGCGCTATCACTGTAGCCGGACGACTCGGCGTTGACGGTCGATTCAAGGAATTTCACGATTTTAGATGGCTATCTCGCGTAATTCGGCTGGTTCGCCGTAATTCTGACTCACCGTTGCTTCGGTTGGTCCTTTGTTCGGTCGCCAGGTCGGTTTCACCTTCGTAACCGCCAAGGTCGTTTCGGCTGATTGGGGCTCGTCTCACGTGTGTGTCCCCGTCCTTCGTGCCTCTCTGGCCGTCGCTCGCTGCGTGGCGCGCTCCTGGTGTCTAGCGTGGTCGGGACGATCGGTCGGGAATCGAGGTTAATCCCACAAACACTTTTGATTTGATTATCACTTTTCTTTATTACACAACTTTCTCTCCTCTACATCGACCCGCTCCTTAGAGCTCTCCTCGCACACACGCACACTCACACACTCTGTCTCACACTCACACACTCTGTCTCACACGCACACGATCGGCTCTCGCGTCTCGCTGGACGCGCCGCTGCTCTGGCCTTCGCGATTCACAATATCGCGTTGCTAATACCTTTGACGTATACGAGTCGATACAAACCCTTCGGCCTGTCGCCGGGGTCGTCGCGTACGCGTTTCGCGCTGCGTCGATCTCGCACGTCGTTGCACCTTCGTCGCGATTCACGCGCCACACCCTTCGCGTCGTTATGCCGTTGGCCGGTCGCGATTATTAATCGGGCGTTGCCTCGTTGTCGCGCTTTCGTGTATCCGATTCGTCGGGACGTCGGTTTTATACGCACTCGCGTCCGCGCGTCGTGTCCGGAAATCTCGGATAACCACACGTTCGATCACGTTTTAATCGACTAAAAAGCCCGTGATCTACCCGGAGTCTTCGCTGCTACCGTTCGAGTCAGCGTTCTCTAGACGACTCTCTCGAATCTCTTTGTCTTCGTGTCGTTGATCCCCTCTACGGCCCGTTATCCCCACTCTTGCCTATGCGCATGCTCGCACCGCCTACCGTTGAGTGGTGGGGATCGGTGTCCGTAATTGCCGTTGTTTCGGTGGCTGGATCGTTTGCACCGTTATTTCGCGGTTTGTCGGGTAACTACCGTGCCTTGCTCCGGTTTCCCGCGTACCTCCGTACTTTTAACCATTTGCCGTGCGTTTTCGGTCGCACCGCTGTCTCGCGTGCTCCCGTCGCGTTTTTCGCACGTTCGCCGATTTTTTACGGGTTTTACTCCCGTTTCGCGTTTCACGCGTACTCACACTTCAGACGTCGAATCGGTCGCTGAACCCAATGGGCGATGGTCACATCGGTCCCAATGTAATTGGTAACTTATTTATGCTATAAATCGTAAGAAATTGATCAAACATATTCTATTATTCTTCTCACCTTCGACTGCGATTGGTCAATTTCTCGCAGTTTATAGCATAAGAATCAATAAAGCTTGCAAACACACACACGGCTTTAGAGAATAAAATTTTGTAATGTATCCGAATTATTATATAGAACTTATCTGGGAGAAATCGAACTTTAATTGAAACGCTATTAAAATATGTTATTAGGATATAATACAAATCTATTAAAATCTTACGAAATTTTAAGTAATTTTAGCACTAAGTATAAGGAATTTCTTTTTTAACATTTGGCAACACTGATGTGTGCAATGACGTGTGCAATGTGTATGAGCGTAATTATATCACGTATGCAATGTGCACGTGTGCAATAGCGTCACGTGTGCAATGCGTATGAACATAATAATATAACGTGTGCAATGTGCACGTGTGCAATAGCGTCACGTGTGCAATGTGTATAAGCGTAATAATATCACGTGTTCAATGTGTATGAGCGTAATAATATCACGTGTGCAATGTGCACGTGCGCAATAGCGTCACGTGTGTAATGTGTATGGGCGTAATAATATAACGTGTGCAATGTGTACGTGTGCAATAGCGTCACGTGTGCAATGTGTATGGGCGTAATAATATAACGTGTGCATTGTGTACGTGTGCAATAGCGTCACGTGTGCAATGTGTATGAGCGTAATAATATAACGTGTGCAATGTATATTTTGTACCTTGATTATTTTCGTGTGTGCAAACGAAGCAGTAGGCAATCGGGACGTGGGCAATCGGGAATGTCGGCAATCGGGAATTTCTGCATATTTCGTGTGCAAACGAAGCAGTAGGCAATCGGGAACGTAGGCAAACGGAACCCTCTCATTTTTGTCGATAGACATATTTTGAATAGAAGTATTAGATGTTGAAGGTCCTGCATTATTATTATCAGCATTAGATGTTGCCATTCTTTTTATATGATAAAAATAAATTTTTAATCCCCCTGCAAGTAAGGAATTGTAACTAATTATATCAATTTTATAATTATTTACACATTTCTTTTTATTTTTTTATTCAAGAATTTAAGAACTTTTAAGAATTTTTAAGAATCATTTATTTTTATAATTTATTATATAATTTATTAATATAATATTATATAAATTATATAATTTATTAATTTCTTCAAAGATGATGTTAATGTTATTTCATAAATATGACTGACAATTTTTGAAAAAACTTATTATAAATAAAAATTTTACTATTTCAAATTATCTACTAAAAATTACTAGCTGAACTGATAAAAATAACTTTAAGCTTCGGTAATTTATAACAACAATGTTGATATTGTTACAATGCGATGAGAAGAAATGCAGCCGTTGTAATAGTTGAAGAAGAAACGAAGGAAAAGTTGGAAACACACTTAAAGCGTGGTCTACAATACATGGAGTAAGCGTAGAGTAGGAGTAAAAAGTAAAAAATATGAAATGAGATTTGCCCATTTCGTTTATTCCCGTTTTTTAATTGGTCAGTTGTTACTCTTACGCCATTACTCCACGCTCATTCCATGTATTGTAGACCACGCTTCAATTGCGATCCTGTCAAAAGGCATAGAAGTGCATAGAAGGGATACTAACCTCGTGGCGCTAAACGCATAGATGTAGCTTCTCTTTAGTAAATCAACATCTATTTTTCAATAGGCTTGTTGCTCGAATTTGATATTTAGGAGATGAAATAAAACTAACAGTTATTTTGTTAACCTGTGCGTCTTATGCTGGTCGCAGCGGTGATAAAATTTCGAATCTGTAAGCGCCTCACCATAACGAAAATACTCTATCACTCTATGTGACGATGCGTAGATGCGTTCGACTTCTGCGCGCGCCGAGCGAGCAAGAGAATCCTTTCTTCTCGCTCGGTCACGTTAAGATGGTTCCAGAACAGCGAGAAGGAAGAGGTTCTCTCGCTCGTTTGGCGCGTACTGAACTTACAATTAGTTAAGCGCGCATGTTACACAAATAAAGCGTTTGGTATATGTGGTGGAGATATACTTACGAATCCGAAATCTTATTACTGTGAGGGCATAAAAAGATTTTTATGACAATGTATTTGCAATAATACAATAAACTAAAAATTGTCAAAATTGCGATAACTATGAAATAGTTATAAAAAATAAATCATAGTTCACGTTATTCTTTCCACAGAGCTTGTGCCATATTTAATTATTACATTTTTTAACCATTTATTTTAATTGCAATAACTATTAAATAGTTTATGGAAAAAAATATAGTTTAAGTTGTTCCTTCCATAAAGTTTGTGCAATATTTATTTATTAATTCGTGTAACAATTCATTTTAGTTGTTATAACTATGAAATAGTTATAGAAACAAAACTTATAGTTTATGTTATTTCTCCCATAAAGTTTGCAATATTTACTTATTAGATTTTTTAACTGTTAATTTTAATTGCAATAACTATTATCTAGTTTATGGAACAAAAATTTTAGTTAATGTTATTCCTCCTATAAAGTTTGTGCAATATTTATTAATTAGTTTTCCTAACTATTCAGCTTACGTTGCAATAACCCTAAAATAATTTATGGAAAAAGAAAATTGTAGTACATGTAATTTTTCCCATAAAGTATGTGCAATATTTATGTATTAGTTCTCGTAACTATTCATTTTAGTTGCAATAACTATAAAATAATTATGAAAACAAAATTTATAGTTTATGTTATTTATCCTATAAAGCTGTTACGTCCGGCCGAGATTTTCGAGCCGGCCGTCACGATCCAAGCAAGGATCGCGCCCCGTCAACGACGCGTTGCCAGGACAACGCGTACGCCGGCGAATTCACGCGCTTACGGTGCCGGGCCCGAGCGATCACGCGCTGCAAGCGTGCGGGCCATTCTATCGGCACGCACGCGTTAATTAAAAGCGGTAATTCTTGGTGAACCGCGCTAGATATCGCAAAAATACAAAAAGGGGAGTAATCCTCCTCCTAGCCTTTCTCTCACGCACTCTCCAATTCCACAATCCGCTGCTTCTTACTGAAATCTCTCTCCGTTTCCGCTCGGCGGAATAGAAAAAAGTAATAAAATTCAATAGAAAATACAATTGACGACGATCCTTGGCCCCGCCGGCCCCCGTAACAAAGCTAATGCAATCTTTAGTGATTAGTTCTTCTAACTATTTATTATAGTTTTAATAACTTTATTATAATAGGTGGAAAAAGAAAATTATAGTTTATGTTGCTTTACCCATAAAGTTTGTACAATTATTATTTATTTATTCTCTTAACAATAAATTTAGTTATAACAACTATAAAATAGTGCATTTAACTGTAATAATAGTTTTATGTACAACACTTGTACAGTTGTCACCTACATAGTTGCCAGTACTATAATTTTTTCTGAGTGCAAACACTGTGTCACCTAATTGGAAAGCTCCCATTATCCATTTCTTAAATTACGAAAAGAATATTTACTCCATTTTCGCCAATTTTTAATTCCCCCCTTCCTACTCTCAGAAGATAGTTAAAAAAAATTTTTTTTTTATTAGAAAAATTTGGAAAAATTAAAAAAAATCGGTCCAAAAATTATGGTTCCAAAATATGTTTCTTGACCTCCCGATGACGACGACAACGATGTGCGGGTTCCCCGCGGCGAGCCGCCATCGCACCGAGACGTAACACCATCGGACGACGACGATAACGACGACGGAAGAGTGAAGCGCGTGAGGTAATACATGTTTTTGTAGCGCATTATTACGTGTGCTTGTTTCATCTTATTTTGTATTACTTTTTTCTGTTTCAGATTCGACTAATTTTTCTGATTTATATATAAACTTTATTTAATACTAAAAAGCTTTTTTTGGTTTAATAAATGTGGGGGGTGGGGAAAACTCTCCCGACGGTGCGCCACCTTGACGTGGTGGGAGAGCTCACTCTCGCGCCAAGTAGCGGGGGTGCTAAGAGCGCACCTTAGAAACGGCAAATTTTTACTTCTACATATTTATTTATACATCGATATTTATTTCTTCATTGATATTTATTTACACATTGATTTTTATTTATACATAGTTTTATTTATTGATATTCAGTTCTACATAGATTTTTATTTATACATACATATTTATTTCCACATTAATATTTATTTATACATACATATTTATTTCTACATTGATATTTATTTATACTTACATATTTATTTCTACATTGATATTTATTTATATGTACATATTTATTTCTACATAGATATTTATTTATACGTACATATTTATTTCAACATTGATATTTGATGTGATGACGTACAATAACGACAGAGTCTCGGTACATTGGCCTTAGAGGGCCGCACCCCGGAACCCCGCGTCTTCTGCGAGAAAGAAAGAGAAAGATGGGACGAGAAAAGCGCGACAGCAGAAGGGGGTGTCCCGGTACATTGGTCTTAGGACCGCACCCCGGAGCCCCACGTCTCCCTAAATGTATATACGTCTATATATTTAATAATAAACTTATGCGATAATTTATTAAATATACCCGTGTAAGACAATTCGCGCGAGTTAGCGATACATTTCTTCATAAATATTTAATATATCGAAATTACCAGATTTTTTACCTAATTATTCAATTACCTAAATATTCAGAGATACTTTAAACGATCGAGATATCTCTTTCAATGTACGAGAGCATAGTTACGAATTAATAATTACGACAAGTAAACGAAGAGGAAGCAACGGAACCAAATATTATTAGTTATTAATGACTAGACTTATTTTTTATTTCAACTTTTTATTTCTTCGGGGGGGGGGGGCTTCGCCCCTTAGACCGCTGACCAGTGGGCTGCGCCCTCTGGACCCCGCTATTAACCTTCTTGACCAGAGCACGCGTGGAAATTAAGTTTGACGCGCGCGCTTGCGCATTATTGTCGTTGTTATCAACTTCGAATATCTCGGAACGCCGTTCGACGACTGAAAAAATTGGAGCGAAAAAGAACAAGATTGCCATCGAGGACGCTCCACGGCGTAAAAGTCAACGGCTCGCTTCCGCGTCCGAACGAATCGACGATACGTTGTCCATTATTACGTTGTCCACGTACACCGGCACATTTAAAAGAAGCAACAGATTGGCGCGACGACCGAAGTTTTATGGAGAAAAATCTCATGTATTAAACGCACACTATCTTATACACATAGCAAACGATGTTCGAATAAATAACTGCACGCTTAATGAAATATCAGCATTTCCATTCAAAAATCAATTGGGATTAATGAAAAAATTCTTACATTCAGCTAATAAGCCGTTGGCTCAAATATGTCGACGTATGCATGAAAGCAATATTATTAACATGAAAACAGTTATTCCGTCAAAATTGACTATTTTAAAGCAGAAAAATATTGATAACAATAAACAATTGCTCTTAAAATTAAAATATTAACATTTCTTTGTTACTGCTAAACAACTGTTACGTCCGATATTTCGGTGTGGGTGGACGGTAGGGGATGAAAAAAAGAAATAGGGGATGTTGTTTTCACCCTGCAAGAGGAAATAAGAGAAGAAAAAAAAATTGTTTATTTTATGTACATTTTATTTATGCTGGAGCCTATTTTTACAGTGCACGGCTTCCAGGCTTGCCTTTCCGGTGAAGGCTTGTGGGCCACAGTATATCCGGTGGGGGTGAATAGTAAGTGCACGGTCCCGCGGAGGGGTTCGTTTTGGGTTATCCGGCACCTCGATCTAGTGGTGGGTGCTTGGAGAGGTTTTATCTGGTATCTAACGGGCACCGGTCGTGTCCGAATTCTCGTTGGAGCGACATCAGAACCTCGTGGCTTCGCGGGTTGTTTTTGGGAGGTTTTTATTAATTTTTTCTTTGGAGGGGGTAACGCGAATGGGCCCGGTGAAGGAGGGTCCCAGTAGGTTGTGGAAGTGGTGTCGCAAATGGAGGTTGGTCAAAAACCGATGGATCGAACTCTCCGAAAGAGTAATATTCTTTCTTTAGTCGTTTTAGGTACGCCCTCCGCCCTTATTTTTGCCCATGATTTTTCTAAAAATGCGGTAGCCATGTTAATTTCCTCGATCGTGGTGGTAATTCTTATCTTAATGGTGAGCGCAAGGTTATTCTTATAAATGATTTGTAGCTGTAAGAAGTTCGGTGTAAGGTGAGGATAAAAATGGGGGGAGGGGGTAAAGAATTATAACAGTAAAGCGCCTCAGACAGGCCAAGCGCGATACTGAATGGGAGGAACTTGTTAATAGTAACGTGCCTCAGACAGGCCAAGCACGTTACTGAATGGAGAAGGAACAGAAAAATTTGTTAATAGTAACGTGCCTCAGACAGGCCAAGCGCGCTACTAAATGGGGAAGGAACGGAAAAATTTGTGATGGTACCGTGCCTCAGTCAGGCCAAGCACGGCACCGTAAATGAAAAGGATGGGAGAGTGATATGGGGAAGAAAATAATTTTACAGAGATCCTTTGCTAAGTCAAGTATAATTTCCGATACTTCTTACAGGTTATACTCACAATATTGTATATAATTTCGCTGTTTGAAGAACTTCTATGTGATCCGTTTGGTCAGAGTGACTTCTGCCAGACTATCGGATAAGACTAGTCGAATTTCACCAAATTTCGCTCGCTTATATATCATTAGCTTGGTGATGGTGCGGCGAGGGGATAAAATTCGGGGGGATAAAATTCGAGGGGAACAAAATTCGGAGAAATTAGGGTGGTAAATCGTGGAGTAATTTGTTGATTATTTCCGAAATTATTAATATTATTATTTAAAGAAATCATCTGTAATGCGTTATTTTAACTTGCTATCAATATTCTTTTGTCGCCTTGTTCCTATCTTTGTTACTTTAGGAATTATTAATCCGCCCTTTTTTCACTATAGAGATTTATAAGACTTTCCGTAGCGCATGCTGGTTCCGCGTGATTAATAGTATGAATGAAGTTGTACTTAAATCGCGAGATTTCATTTATAAATATTAAGATTAGTGTTGTACCCCTCGTTGTGAGTACGATTTGGGATCGCTGCCAGAGATCTCGCGAGGAAGGTATTTCGTCACATACACCGTTATTTGTCTTGAACACTTTTATTCTTGTATTCAGTTACAATAGTTAGATCGCGACCCCGCAAGGCAGAGTGTCGCGTCTAGGAACTTGTTGTCCACGACCCCGCAAGGCAGAGTGTCGTGGTTGTATATTTAGTATAAGTTATCTCGGCGATACACGACCCCGCAAAGCAGAGTGTCGTGTGTAGTCTTAGTTTGTCTACTTCGGATTGACCCGATCCTCACCTTCTTTCGCCGGTTTATATATCCGATAATTCGGTAGTTGGATCGAAAGAAGGGGAGGATTGCGTGAGGGCGTAAATCGGTCAGTATTCCAAATTATTGCTTAGACAGCAAGTGCTGTCTAAGGAGCATTGCGCTAATTGTCGAGCGGATTGCGCGAAACCTCGCGCGATGCGCTCGATGCTGACTGCAGCTGACCGACTTACGTCATCGTGTTACTGACACCTTATCGTTATGAGTGTGTCACTCATAACATTAGGAAAAAGGCAACTGTATTTTGAAGCATATCTCCCTTTTTCTTTTCTTTTCAACCATCATTAAGTAAAGAGAAGGTTTTAACTAATTTAATCTATTGTTTAGTTGATACTTTATAGCTGTTTAGATTTTTACATGTGTTTTATCCAGAATTGTAAATTGATAGCAATTGTGTATATAATTTCGACTCCAGGATTTATCCCTTTTTCCGATGTCCTCTTAATCCGCGTGATTACAATCAAATTATGATATTAATATTGCTAGATTAGTTTTGAACATGTGAGCGCGTCACGCTTGCGCCGCGTGGACGGTGTGCGGACCGCGACGATTGAGCGCGCGTGCTTGATCAGCTGATCGCTGGATGAATTTAATGTCTCTAATTTTTTGTATGCGCACAGCACGATTGTTAGGCGAATGTTGAGTCTTCTTGTGTTTCAGCTTTTTCTTGCACGCTGCCTGAATGGCGCGACGGGGGAGGAGAATTTCACGGGCGGCCAGAAAAAAAAAAGAAATTTTCTGCGCCGGACGTAACACAACCAAATAATTTATTTATGTTAAATGATTGTAGTATTATAAAAATAGTAAACTTAGGTTATTATTGTGAGCACGAAGATAATATAAAAATAAGTGGCGTACGTTGGATGCAAATAAAAACCTATTTTTGAATATCCTACAAATTCTACAGATTTATACATGTGGCAATTAAAAAAAAAACCATTCAAAGACATTGTTGTGTTTAAACTAAAAAACATTAAATATAAAATGTTTCAAATGCGGGTTTCTTTATACAAAAAATAATATCAAACTTGAGAAAATATTTGCTGTACCTTTACTTCATTAAATATGTGAGTATGTATGAATGTTTAAAAAAGAGATATGTGTATACGTATGTGTGCATATATAATGTGTGTACATATATATGTATATGTATATATATGTATATGCATATGTATGTATATGTATCTTCTGTGTAGTAGATAAATATTTAACTCACACATTTAAGAATTACTTTGTTTATTAAAATTTTATAGAGGATAGAATATAAAAAAATATATTTGTATGTTCTCAATTGATCTCAATTGAAAATGTTACATAAACTCCGTTTCGATAATATAAAAAGAGTTCTCTTTGGTAACGAGCAAAAATATATACGCAAAAGTAGTATTATAACATATTATAACATAGTATTATAATATATAACACAATGTATAGTAATCCTCATACATATAAACTCTACTATATATAAAACTTGCTATATATCAAGAGACACGGTAGTGCCAAGTGTACGCGCATCTTAAATATTATTCTAAAAAAATGTAAGAAAGGTCTTATTTCTGTACCTTTACTTAACGTTAGAATATTCGTCTGATCTGCAAATGACTTGTGGTTCCTTAACTTCGACTCGTCGATAAATAGTGTTTACAAAATTCTTGACTACTATATATTTATGTAAATTTGTTTGAAACTGAAATGCGTAGCATCCAGGAAAGACATATCCATACTCGAGCTCAATCTTATCCTAGAATATAAATAATTAAAAAAGGGAAGCATTACTTACATAAAGAAAAAGAGAGAGAAAGAGAACGAGATAAATTACGCACACACATTCATATATATGTATATACACATATAAATTATTATACAATGTTATTAGGAAAGAGAGACTTTCTTACTTTTGATTATTCTGCGATTTTTCAGTATATGCATATAATAATAATAAATTATTACACAATTGTTCCAAGACGAAGCAATGTGCAATAATTTCTTGTAGATCATTGCGGGAACTTGCTGTCACGATAAAGCATTATCAATCAATCGCTTTCATGGTTCACTTATTACTCTTTCTGTGTCTTTCCTTCTTTTCTTTGACTCTCTCACTCTGTCTCTCTTCCTTCTTCGTCTCACTCTTTCTCTCTCTCTTTGTCTCTTTCACTCTCTTTCTCACACTTTCATTCATAAATACGTAGCGTACGACACGCACACATACACTTTCTCTCTTTCCCTCTCTTTGAAAAAAATGTTTAATATCCTTCCCTCTCTGTCTCTTTCACTCTTTCTGTGTCTTAGCCCTTCTCCCCGTTTTTTCTGTCTCCTACCCTCTCTATCCCTTTTACCCTGTTGTCTGTTTGTCTCTCTCTTTCCTTCCCTCACTTTCTTTACACATTCTCTTTCTTTCCCCTTTTACCCATCCTCTGTCTTCCTCCTTTCTCTTTTCTCTCATTCACTCTTTCTGTGTTTTCCCTCCCTTTGGCTCTCTCATTTTCTGTCTTTCTTCCCTTCTCGTCTCTCTCTCTCTCTCTCTTTCTCTTACTCTGTCTTTTTCACTCTCTTTTTCTCACTTTCACAAATGCACATGCACACACACATGCATTCTCTCTCTCAAAGAATATCATTTTTCAAATAGATTTTATTTTATATTTTATTTTTTTTTTTACATTATATTAAGTTTTTATTTTTTATGTTTTCCGACGGAGTTGGGGTTGGTGCCAGTGTTGCACATTTCAGAGTTTTGCCACATAGATGTGGCAGGAGAAGGGGTAGCGCACATCAGCGAAACGCTAGAGCGACGTTGCGAGTCGGTTTTAGCCGGTGAGCGCCCTCAGGACATTAACGACGTGGATATGAACTACAACCAGTATCCGAAGGGTAACTCATACGCACAATTTTTAGGTTGCGTTCCGTGCTATGTACACAAAGCGACAGCTATATGAGAGTGAGCGAGAAGGTAATAAGAGTGAGCGAGACAACAATAAGAGAGCTTGAAGCGCGAACGAGACGGTAATAAGAACGAGCGAGATAAAAATACAAGACGAAAAGTGGGGGAAAGTCTCGAGCCTCGAGTCGCTCGAGCTTCGAGCCTTCTTCTCGTGCTGTGTTATTCTTATCTCGCTCGTTTCTATTACTGTTTCGCTCGCTCTTTAGACTCTGTTGTCGTCTCGCTCGCTTTCATTACTTTCTCGCCCATTCTCATGTAATTATCGCGTTACGGGTTACTCTCCGCTTACTCTTATAACCATATTTACAGACCGACGATTATAAATTTGTACTATTAAATTATTTATTACATTTATTGTATATAAATTGTATATTATATCCCCGATAGAAAGATTTTGCAAACATTGTACAATAATGGCATTAAAGATTGTGCTAAAATGATTCGTCATAACGCAACAGTTTTGTTAGAATATAATTGTTAAATAATATTTGTTAAAGATTAGACAAATATTGAAATATAAATATTTCGCAATTATTTCAGCATTTAAAATTATTACATTATAATCTTTAATATTTTCACAATATAATGCAGCAATAATAATGTGCAATATTTACAGCATTTAATCTTCAACATTTAATTCAAAGTTAATACCAAAAGGTATTACACAATGAATTTAACAAATATCGCTTATTTACTACTAGACATTTAATATAATGATTAAAAAAGAGACACTTTTTCTGACAGATTAGTTGCGTCCATTGGAGAGTTAAGTATCTCATTGATAGTAATAGCGATCAGAAACTCTTAAATCATTTCTATATTATAATGCACAAATATTGAAACATGCAATATTAGACATTCCATGTTTCAATATTTGTGCACCATAATTTAGGAATAATTGGGAAATAATTTGAGTCTTTTGTGCACAATTATTTTTCTAAATGTTTTAAACATGTTACGACTGAAATATTTTTCTAAATTATTGCAAAATTTATTTCTAAATTTAATTTTGCAAATGTGTTGTTAAAATGATTCGCCATATCGCTATTGTTACGTCAATATATCATTTCAAAATTTAATTGCGCAAACATTTATTAATGTTTTATAAAAGGTTAATGTTTCTACATCTATTTTCTCAACTATGCTCTCATAATGACGGATTATAAATCTTTTACAATTCTTTTGTGATACAATTTTATAAATCTTTTCCTATCGGGGATATAATTATACAGTTATTTAATTATATATGTATGTTATATATAAAATAACAAAACAAAACTTGATTCGTCTAGTAGATCTTGCGGGTCTTTCTGCACTAGACGTGAGACACTGTCGTGTCTCTTAATTATGGTGTAATTAAAAATATAAATTAAATGAATTTTTTTCTATATATAAAAGAATCAAAACTATAAAGGATAGAAAAGAATAAATGATAGTCCACTCTTGGCCAACGTGTATGTTTTCCTCGAAAACTTATTAGTTTATTTAATGAGTTTATGATTAGTGAAAAGAATTAAATAAAAAATTAAATTATGTGTTATTTTATTTAGGATCAATTACTAATATTTTATTTAGTTTGCCCTTTAATTTGCAAACAATAACTAAGGATAAAAAAATTTTTAATAAAAGAAATATCGGGCAGAATAAGTTGTATAATAAATAAGTCAAGAATAAATAATTTTAAAATATATGTTTTTTTAATGAATAACGTACATGTTGTTGCTCAACGGAAACCGCGAGAAGGTGGTGGTTTCTTCCGTCAGGCAGAAATATAAGAAATTATTTTTTTTAACATTATATTAATATTAAAGGAAACAATTTTTTATATTTCTTGATAATATATGAATGAATGAATGAATGAATGTAGATAGATAGATAGATAGATAGATAAATAGATAGATAGATAGATAGATAGATAGACAGTTAGACAAACAGACAGAGAGTACTAATATTTAGTATTTTTAGTATAAAATTCACTTTACACTATTTATTACTTTCTCTATATATCTATCTATCTATCTATCTATCTACATTTATTCATTCATTCATTCATATATTATCAAGAAATATAAAAAATTGTTTCCTTTAATATTAATATAATGTTAAAAAAAATAATTTCTTATATTTCTGCCTGACGGAAGAAACCACCACCTTCTCGCGGTTTCCGTTGAGCAACAACATGTACGTTATTCATTAAAAAAACATATATTTTAAAATTATTTATTCTTGACTTATTTATTATACAACTTATTCTGCCCGATATTTCTTTTATTAAAAATTTTTTTATCCTTAGTTATTGTTTGCAAATTAAAGGGCAAACTAAATAAAATATTAGTAATTGATCCTAAATAAAATAACACATAATTTAATTTTTTATTTAATTCTTTTCACTAATCATAAACTCATTAAATAAACTAATAAGTTTTCGAGGAAAACATACACGTTGGCCAAGAGTGGACTATCATTTATTCTTTTCTATCCTTTATAGTTTTGATTCTTTTATATATAGAAAAAAATTCATTTAATTTATATTTTTAATTACACCATAATTAAGAGACACGACAGTGTCTCACGTCTAGTGCAGAAAGACCCGCAAGATCTACTAGACGAATCAAGTTTTGTTTTGTTATTTTATATATAACATACATATATAATTAAATAACTGTATAATTATATCCCCGATAGGAAAAGATTTATAAAATTGTATCACAAAAGAATTGTAAAAGATTTATAATCCGTCATTATGAGAGCATAGTTGAGAAAATAGATGTAGAAACATTAACCTTTTATAAAACATTAATAAATGTTTGCGCAATTAAATTTTGAAATGATATATTGACGTAACAATAGCGATATGGCGAATCATTTTAACAACACATTTGCAAAATTAAATTTAGAAATAAATTTTGCAATAATTTAGAAAAATATTTCAGTCGTAACATGTTTAAAACATTTAGAAAAATAATTGTGCACAAAAGACTCAAATTATTTCCCAATTATTCCTAAATTATGGTGCACAAATATTGAAACATGGAATGTCTAATATTGCATGTTTCAATATTTGTGCATTATAATATAGAAATGATTTAAGAGTTTCTGATCGCTATTACTATCAATGAGATACTTAACTCTCCAATGGACGCAACTAATCTGTCAGAAAAAGTGTCTCTTTTTTAATCTTTATATTAAATGTCTAGTAGTAAATAAGCGATATTTGTTAAATTCATTGTGTAATACCTTTTGGTATTAACTTTGAATTAAATGTTGAAGATTAAATGCTGTAAATATTGCACATTATTATTGCTGCATTATATTGTGAAAATATTAAAGATTATAATGTAATAATTTTAAATGCTGAAATAATTGCGAAATATTTATATTTCAATATTTGTCTAATCTTTAACAAATATTATTTAACAATTATATTCTAACAAAACTGTTGCGTTATGACGAATCATTTTAGCACAATCTTTAATGCCATTATTGTACAATGTTTGCAAAATCTTTCTATCGGGGATATAATATACAATTTATATACAATAAATGTAATAAATAATTTAATAGTACAAATTTATAATCGTCGGTCTGTAAATATGGTTATAAGAGTAAGCGGAGAGTAACCCGTAACGCGATAATTACATGAGAATGGGCGAGAAAGTAATGAAAGCGAGCGAGACGACAACAGAGTCTAAAGAGCGAGCGAAACAGTAATAGAAACGAGCGAGATAAGAATAACACAGCACGAGAAGAAGGCTCGAAGCTCGAGCGACTCGAGGCTCGAGACTTTCCCCCACTTTTCGTCTTGTATTTTTATCTCGCTCGTTCTTATTACCGTCTCGTTCGCGCTTCAAGCTCTCTTATTGTTGTCTCGCTCACTCTTATTACCTTCTCGCTCACTCTCATATAGCTGTCGCTTTGTGTACATAGCACGGAACGCAACCTAAAAATTGTGCGTATGAATTACCCTTCGGATACTGGTTGTAGTTCATATCCACGTCGTTAATGTCCTGAGGGCGCTCACCGGCTAAAACCGACTCGCAACGTCACTCTAGCGTTTCGCTGATGTGCGCTACCCCTTCTCCTGCCACATCTATGTGGCAAAACTCTGAAATGTGCAACACTGCTCGCGGGGAGGCGAGCCTGCTACGTATGCGGATCGGCCAGGGGGTGCAAATTCATACCTGGAATGGAAGGGGACGATTTTCAGCGCCGCCTATCCTTGGACTCGGAAGCCAGGAACTAAATTAGTCACGTGACGAAGGTCACGTGAGATAGCATACATAACCACTCTACACATATATCCATGCATATATAGTATTCGTGTAGTAAATGCTACAAAATATTTTAATTTCCAAATAAAACAAATTAATAAGTATATATTAAATTAAATTTATTAATAATGTTTATGTACATTAAAAAATTTTGTTTTCTTAAAATTAAATATTAAATAAAAATAATAATTAGAGTGCAATGCAACAAATTTTTCCCATCCCACTTATAAACAGACTGCGGACTGTCAGATGTAAGTCTGTTTTTCATAAGTATACACACACACACCTTTAAGTGACCATTTACCTTTTTTTCGATATTAGAAGAAAAAATAGTGTGAACTAGTGTGGTATAGCTGAACAACAGGTTTTATATCCGGTGTGGTTAAAAAAATGTGATGCATAGCACAACGCATCATGATGTACACCATTTACATACCACATTAATGTAATAATGTAAGATATACATCCATACATCCACACATATAAACATTTTACATTATATAAATATATATATATAAAATACATAATATCATAAAACACACAATATACAAAAGTAAAACATATATACATAATACATACTGTATACATATGTAATATTATTACAAAATTATTCAACCTTTCACACAATATTTAAATGCATAACGTACATAAAGCATAAATACTATACATATTACATAATCATATAATAAAATATAAACTAAAACTGCATTCTGATATTCACTGCCAGTACTAAAAATCTATAGCATATGTGACGTAAACTATGGATATTCAGTACTGGCAGTGAATATCAGAACGCAGCCAAAGATATGCATACATCACAAAACAATGTACTTAGCCTCTCGAAGGCATATCTTCCCGTTGAGAAAATATGACATCTTCGAATAAAGTTGAAGTACATGTTTATTATAATCCCCTAAAGTTCTCTTAGAATAAGATTTAGTTAATACATATAACTTAAAAAATACACAAAGTAAAAAAAATTTTTTAATTAATCTGGAAGAAAGTATTACATTAATTTAATCAAAATTTACTTAAAATTAATTATAAATCAAATCTATCTTTTTCTGGCTCAAGCAACCTGAAGGTACACCTTCTCATAGAGAAAATGTGACTTCTTCAGAAGATTAATCGAAGAAATCTTATACCTTATTTATATAAAAAACAAACTTACTTTATACAAACATAACACTAGAGTACATTACTTACTACTATTAGATTACATCTTAAATACTTATTAGAATAATAATTACATTTCTCTCTCACACACACATACATACACACACCTACTTTTTTATAATTATTATATTAATTTTGTTTTTTTTGCTTGCCTATATGTATTCAATAATTGTTTTCTCTTTAATTTTCCAAGTTTATATGCTTCTTGCTGTTTTCTTAGTTTTATAATATTTTCACACAGTATTTCATCATTAAAATCATCACTTGCACTATGTACTAATTTATTCTTTTGTGTGCACCATCACGCTAATGTTTTTATAACAATCACACGTACTATTTTTTGAAAAACGTTATTGTGATGCTCGAAACATTTGTGCCAATTCATGTTAATATTCCAATTCGTAAAATGTTCTAATAAAACTTGGAGAATATTTCGCCGATGAGATCGCGTCTCTAACAATTTAATTAACCTGCATATAATTTGTCTCGCAACAATTGGAAATTCACTATTTTGAAAACTGTCATGACATTCTTCGCAATAATTAAAATCTTTTATTAAAGTAACAATAATTTCGTTTAAATGCTCTGATAAAAATGATATACTAGATTCTTCGCGAACAACCGTATCACAAAACATTTCACGTAGCTCGTCATTATCACTGTTGTTGTGAACAACATCAGACATCTCAGCATTTGCAAAATCTTCCTCCAAATACTTTTCCAAGGAAAATAACATGAAAGAGTCTTCCGAGGTTTCACAATTACCTCCAATAATAGACACTGATTTCATGTTACTTAACAATAAAGTTATAAATGAATCTTGAAATTGCTGAGGTGTTGGATTAGTATTACGAACCGCATGACTTCGGATTTGTCCAAAAAAATTTTCAATCGGATCTTGATTACAATACCGCGTTTTTAAAATTCCAAAATCGTATTTTAAATTTACTATTTTCCAAATTTTTTCAAACCCGTCAATAGTGAATAACCAATTTTTTAAAGTTGGCACAGATGTTATAATTTCACGCGTTATTTTGTTTATGTAGCGCATTTCTTTTAGTTTATTTTTTGCGTCAATCCAAAATGCATGATGGGCACTTTCTTTTGTTACTGGAGAACGTAAATCATTTTCACTCACCTCACTACCGTTCACTGAGTCAAACAAATCATTAAAAAAGAGCACTGTTTCGGCTGTTGTAAGATCTTCTTCACTATTAATTTTCAATTCTGAATCTTTCATCTCCACGGTACCTGTAACAAATACAAATAATACAATAAATTAGTTTTATATAAAAGTGATGACGAGTATTTTTTTGTATCACTTTTGTATAATTAATATTACAATACTTACATTTAGATCTTGTAAGTGTCTCAATGCAACTCGCAACTGTACCACTCAATGCCTGTGTGGCATATTTTACACGCATTTTTTTAATTTTATCCTCCAGAATATGTTCCTTAGTAATTTTTTTCAATTGCGGACGTATAACATTCATCTTCTTGTCCATTATCCACGCTGTTTTTATTATATCCCACGAGGCTATACGGTTATTCACATTGGTACAGTTTAGTGCGAGATCCTTTGTTAACAAATTGTTTTTTATGCTCTTAATAAGATGTGGAGGATCAAATAATGGAACGACTTCAATATTTTCCACTTCAAAAGTTTGAGCTGTTAACAGTTAATTTTGCAATTTATATACTCTATGTATTATTCTATGTATTACACGTGTTTCATTACAAAAATATATTAACGTACCTTGTGTTTTTTTCTGAAAATTCCGTTTTATATCCGTCCGTAGCAATAATTGCTTAATGGCAGCTACATTAGATGAACCCTGGTCGCAAACAGTGGCAACAATGGAAAAGCCTGCTTTAGAAATCTTTAAAATGTGCTCTTTTATTGATCTTATTAATTGAGCTGTATTTGTAGTTTTCGCGCAAAAGTTATAAGAAATAGGCATCTTCCAGCCTGTATGTAAACCACGTAGCATAAAAACTAAAACGTAGTCCGCAACTTTACTTGTGCGATTGTTGCCCCAATCCTCAAGACCACATATAATGTCCCTACGGATATCATACGTGACAGAAGATTGTATGGATACCTCGTCCCACATTAGGATGCACACTTTGTCCTTATCAGACATTTTAAGAGACATATTCTCCAAATGTTGCAGGATAAAAGGGTTCAATCCAGCGGTCAGAGGTATCTTTTGAAGCGCCAATTGCAAAGTTTGTCTCGATGGTATATGCTGAAAAACCTCCCGTAAACGCGAATAAGCACGCTTTCCCATTGTTTTATATAACGTTAAAGCTAAAGCCTTTTGTTTTGCTCCATATCGATGTCCCTAAAAATCCCAACAAATGTAAATTAATATTTTAGAAAAATGTAAAAAAATGTTAAATACAAATGCATTAGTAAACTTTTAAAACGTATTTGATATAATGTTATACAAATCACTTTTCCACTACAAAACATGCAACAAAATAACATTAACATGCTTTAAACGCAAAGCAAATTTTTTTCTGTAATTCTAAACTATTTCTATAACTTTATACAAAAAAACATATGCCAATTATATTACAAACAACAATTAGATAATATCTAATATGTAAAAAATATAGGACAATAAACACAAGTAATAATATTTAGTTTAATAAATGACACCCAGATAGACAGACATGCTAAACATGCAAATACAATTTATTACGTCATCTCAATTTTAACTAAAACTTATTAATAAAATTCATAAATTAATGTTTTCTCTTTTTTACGAAAATAATGAAACAATTCTTATAATAAAATGTTGTAATTTTAATAGCATCTAAATGATACTCTACAGGAGTATCGAAATACATCTAAAAAATTTTTTATACTGACAAAAAATATATCGAAATTTGTTTATTGGAACATGAATAAAACATAAATTTATTAAAATTAATTCTAAATTTTTAAATAAGATTTAACATTGTCATATTTAGATGTTATTTTTTCAATACGCAAAATCATATAAAGATACCTTTCTAATATTAGAAACACTACATACATGTATACTGAAAGATGTATAGTGAAAATATAGAGAAAGATTACACGTGTGCAAAGAAGTAAAAATATAAGTGATCTAGAAAATCGATTTGTTTATTTTTGCACAATGAAACAATTGTACACATGTCAAAATTAACGCACATACAATAAGTTCGTACAATAAAATTATTCAAAAGTGAGGAAAACAAAATCATTTATTTTCAGGATAAAGAAACTCTTTTAAAGTTTTACTTTTACTCACTTCTTTTCTTAAATTTAATACTTTAATATCATGTGCCTGGACTGTCTGCTTTTCTTGTACTGCATTAGTGTGTCCTTTATCATGTGATTTATTCTTTAATGGCTGCAATGATTGTAGTGTTGGAAGAAGTGCTGCATCGAAAACTTCATTTTCCTATAAATGCTGCAGTATTATACACGCTTACTATACGTATATTCTTAAATACTAAAATTATTGAAACCCTCTCGCGTATTGTTAATTAAGAAAACATTATTATACGTATTGGCTATCTAGATAAATCGCAATATAATTAAGAATCTAAAAATACATAAGCTTAAATACGTATTTTGTTTTTAATTATATTACGATTTTTATGATTTACTAACAAAGCAAATCATAAAAACTATTTTTAATAATCGATTAATATTTTTTGTACAACTATAAATATGTCTTATAATGATATCTCTAATATATATGGGCATGGCATTTTCCAACAAGAGACACAGGACACAATATAACAATGTAACATAGAATTATTTCATCCTTGTTTAATACTAATAAACAACAAGGATGAAATAATTCACTGTTACACTGTCTTTCTATGTATTTTACTAAAAAATGCTTTATGACACACATCTACTATATACGACATTTATATACGACATGCATCTACTATATACGTAATTTATATACGACATACATCTATTATATATGTATAACTACCACATATAATAAATCCAAGATAATAAAAATATTCTAAGACGATGTAGATTTTAAAGCAATACATTTATTAAAATGTTTCTCCTATAAGTTTCAATAGAGTAGTGCTTAATTATTCATGACACCACTTAGATAATTTAATATTAAGTTTTGTAATTAATAAATCCCCCAAAAATTATTTTAAATACTAAACGGTATGAATAGTTGTAACTAATTACAACGTGATCAAACAAGACGCTCTCTTTCAATACAGAAAATATATTTAAATTAATTGATGATTGCGCGCTTTGTGTAATAATTTTTGTAGTGTTTCGACTAAATGTTTTAAGTGTATTAGCGAATAATGTAAAAAACCCGCTAATACATTTGAAAAGAACCAAAACGTCATGAAAATTAAAAGAAAACACTTGCCAAATTATTTTCAAAAGAAACAAATATATTTTCCACTCTTAAAGAGAGGATGTTACCGACTTTATTGTTAACGCTTTTTCGCAGTGCTGATTCGCAGTGCTAGGTCTTTCATTTGGCTCACTTCGTGCTGCAAGAGAAACTGTAATTGCAATTGAATTTTGACAGTTGTCAAAATTCAACTTTGAGATTGTTATCACAGAGTTAACATTTATTTTACCTACTACACATTTTTTCTACCCACTACATTCTAATAAAACCTTATACTCTATTTAAATAAGCATAATCTAAAAATTAAGATTACGTTACTGTTTTTAAATAATATACTAAAAAAATTTTGTAAACTATATAATATATTACATAGTTTACAAAATAATATTAATATATTTATTGTTAAGTATACATATTCCTATAGAAATATGGTAATTAATAATAAATATCTAAGTATTCTTTTGAAATTTAATGTATTGTAAGAAATTCTCGTATTTACATATTTATTGTATATACAGTATATACATTATATACTGTATACATTATATTGTATACATTATATATATATATATATATATATATATATATATATAATGTATATATACAGCGTACTGAAAAGTACTCACTTGTTATACATTTATTACATAATAAGCTATTAATACAAAATGAGGTGTTTATAGTAAATACTTTAATATTTCCATCAGACTATATTATATAAAAAATATTACATAAATAAAACAAAATCCTTGTAAAAGAAAACTAATAAAAACTCATTTATTTCTAATATTTTCAGATTTATAAAATTATTTTTTTTAATACAATGTAGATATTCGACATTCTTTGATACACCTCGTTCTGTATTAAATTACTAACCTGTGGTGCGTGAGAAAAATTTTGGAAAATCATATCCATGAAGGTTTTTTGGATGCCGGAGAACTCTGCAGTGATGTTATTCCAAGTATTAATTTTGTCAGCATCACGTTTCTTTTTCCTACATCTTCGGATAATCTGCTTTTTTTTGTAAAGCATTTTTTGATATTGTCGTATTTTCTTACGATAATGATAAATATTTACTGTATGGACAGTACTAATATTTATCTCCTGTTGTGTTGGTTTTGGCACTAAATCAGATTTGCAGGTTACATTTTGTGAAGTCTCTGATGCTGCAATATCACAAGAATTATCTACAATAATACTGGCATTATCTATAATAGTACTGGCATTATCTGCAACAGTACTGGCATTATCTACAACAGCAATATTAGGTAAATATAATGTAGGTATTGCGTTGTCTTTAAGATGCCGTTTCTGTCCATAAGACACAATCATGTCTTCAGAAAAATGTAACCCGCAAATTCTTAATTTGGCCTTTGCTTCTCGTGGTGCTTCTGTAACACAATAATATACAAAACTACATTAAAGTATATTGTAAATAATAAAATATTTTGATTAGAAAGAAACCAAAAAGAAATCTTTATCAGTTATTGTTAACAGTAATAAAAATAATTTTATATTTAAATACCCAGATAGCCAAGTAAAGGCAACGTGTTGTCATTTTGCTGTCACTTATTCGTATTTAATTTCATCAAACTAAAGCCAAGGTGTTTCCACACACTGACTGTTGTTCTGACATCATGTCAAAGTTTACATTAGAATTCAACAAACTGACGGCAAGTTGTCAACATGCATGCACAATTTGTTGTCAATGTGACGAGTTTATTATTTCTCAATGCATGCTCTCACAATTTCACAAACTCATGAAGGTTATTTGGCCTCCTGATACTAACTTTGTTTCACATTAAATTACAATAACAGCAAATTGTGGGCAAGTTTACAATACATGCAATGTATTAGTTTGCCCGATATGTTCAATCTCGCTTGGCTATCTGGGTACTATTAATTAATTATAATAAATATAAACATTTCTATAATTTTTAAGTTATCAATTTTCTTAAAACTCACCAATCATGTCATTTAAACAAATTGCTTTTAACCACATCTATAACATCTCGTGCAGGCAATCTATGGCCTGGAACCCTTGAAGATGATGTACATCCGGGTACACAGCACTTCCACACCATTTTCCTGAAAAAAATAATCTTAAATTAAATAACATACATATATAACTTATATTTAAAAAGCTACTTTTGTGTAGTGTGTGTGTTGTAAATAAGGTATGTTTTGCTTAAAAATATTAAATAATAAATATTCTAAATAATAATAAGCTGAAATGATGCAAGCTATTATATTTTTAGTAGTATTATTTAGTAATAATTGTATTGTATTTAATATTATTTAGTAATAGCATTTCGTAACGAATATTCCAGTTAGGTTAAGTGTTTTGATATTGTATTTCTGTTTATTATCCTAAGCTGATACAAATGTAATCAAATAGTATATAATTCTTAATACCTGTTTAATCGCTTTTACAAGTTGTTCAATTTCCCAATCTTCTTAATTGTCCTGATTGTCCTGGTCCATGGTCTTCCGTTGGTCGGTTGGTCCTCGTTGTTGCTCTTGCCGCACTTTTCAGTTTATTTCAATTCGCGCGTATCCCCTCTCTTTATCACATGACCCATTTTAGTTCCCTTATTTCCGAGTCCAAGCGCAGATGGCACTACAATACATCGGTCTCCTTGTTTAAGATAGGAGTTTGCACTCCCTGGGATCGGCGGAGCACCTGGCGAGAGGGTGCCCAAGGCGGTCGGCGTCGTCGATGGAGGCGGCTCGGGGGATGGCGCAGACGACGGCCACCAACCTGGTGCAGTCGGCGGAGTTGCCGAAGCCATACACAGTCACGGTGAAATTGTCGATCAAGGATCGGTATGAGGATCTTTGTTGTTATGTAATCGAGGCGATGGTCGATTCTGGTTCGCCGATTAGCCTGATTCGGAGTAGTGTTATCCCGGGCGATTCGCACTTACTCGCGGAGGATGTTGATCGATTTTGCGGCATTAACGGCTCGCGGCTTGTGGCCGACGGCGTGCTGTACGGCGATGTCAAACTCAGGGACGTGCGTTTGCCGATGAAGTTCTACACGGTACCGGATAGCGTAATGGCGTGTAATGCTCTTCTTGGTTGAGATTTTTTGAGTTGTCCGTCATTGCAATTTACTTTCGGAGAAAAGTTAGAGATCGCGAATAAGGAAGAGAACCGAGCCGTTAGCGAAATAATGCATCTGAAATGCGACGACGACCCTGTTCGACCGGGGGACGAGTTACAGATCAATCCCGCAGTAGGCGAGGCGGTAATTTCGGAAATTCATGTTGCTTATGAATCGCGTTATCTTAGCAATAGTCGCGAAAAAAAAAGCGTACCGGATTTCGAGATGGTGATTGCACTTAAACATGAACAACTCGTAAGTGCGCGCGCGCGAAAGCTGTCGCTTCCCGACAAGCGGGCATTGCAGGAAATCTTGGACGAGCTCCTGGCGAGGGGTATCATTCGAGCTAGCGATTCGCCGTATGCGAGCCCGATAGTATTAGTAAAAAAGAAAAACGGCAGTTTGCGACTGTGTGTCGATTATCGCGATAAAATCACAATACGCGATAATTTCCCGACTGAGCTCATAGACGAGCTCATAGAACAATATTGATCTCTTAAATGGTAAAAGATATTTCACGATTTTGGACTTGAAGGATGGATTTCATCACGTGAAAATACACGAGGCATCCGTGAAGTTTACCTCGTTTGTGACGCCTTCACAAAATTTATTCGAATTTATCCATGTAAGTCGACGACAACGGAGGAATCGGTGGGCCATCTCCGCGATTATTTTCGGGCGTACAGCCGACCGAAGCGATTGATCTCGGATAGGGGTACGTGCTTCACGTCAGAATCGTTCAGGGAGTTTGTTAGATCAGAGACAATCGAGCACATACTGATTGCCGTGGGCACCCCGAGAGCGAACGGCCAGGTGGAAAAATTCAATAGAGTAATAGTGCCGATGCTGGCGAAATTGAGTGAGACGCCCTCCGGCTGGGACCATGCAGTAGAGAAAGTTGAATATGCTCTAAACAATACGATTAGTCGCGCGACGAATAATATACCATCCCGATTGTTATTTGGCCTTGAGCAAAAAGGTCCGTTCAACGACGCCGTGCGCGAGAAGTTGAGTGAGGATGCCGGACTGGAGCGCGATCTCGAGTCAATGCGGGACCGGGCGCGAGCCAGTATCGAAAGGGCACAGTGCGAGAGTACCGAGCGATATAATCTTAGACGAAAGGCAGCGCGTAGATATCAGGTTGGCGATTACGTGGAGATCCGAAATTCTGAGACTGCGGTCGGAATTAATAAAAAACTAATACCCAAATTTAAGGGCCCTTACGTAGTGAAGAGGGTCTTAGACTTTGATCGATACGTTGTAGCGGACATTGATGGTTTTCAGCTAACACAGCGACCGTATACAGGAGTGGTAGCCCCTGATCAAATGCGACCGTACCTAAGACCTTGACTGACACAGCGAATAGCGTGTATCTATATATATGTCGATTTTAGTTAGCATGACGAATGTAATTGTTTGTTATATTTAATGCTGTAAGCAAAGTAAATTAATTTCCTCTATAACAAAAAAAATAAATAAATAAATAAAAAGGACCTGGTTAGCGAAACCGGAAATAATTAAGCCCGTGATAAATGAATATGTTGCGGAAAAATGTTAGTAAAGAGCGGACAATTTTACGATACATTTGCCGAGACGGCCAAATAGTCAGGACGGCCGAACTGTAAGCAATTTGCGAGGAGTCGAGTTCACTCCACTCGGTCGTGTTGTCGACGAGGCAGCGTGTCATCGCGTGTTGCCTATTATTGTTGCATATTATTGTTCGTCGAGCGGTATCGTGCTTGCCTCGTGACGAGAGGAGGTACCGTTGATCGATTCTGCCCGCTACGTGGAGGCAAGTCGAGATTCGGAAAAAATGTACAAACTCTCGGGATTGGTCCCGGGGCGAACAAGCGGGGATCCCGAGAGAGGTATATAGAGACCGGGAATACGAGCGTGGCTTGCTCGCTCTGTACGGAGGAAAAGAATAACCAAAGTAATAACAGCAGTGTGTTCTTCGTATTGATACTATCCATCCCTGATGCGATTATTCCTGAGCCTACGTTAACATATATCAATATAATAATACATAAAACTTATAATTCTCAACAATAATGATAATACTTGTAAAATAATCAATTAACTACAAAGTTGTTTATTTTTAATTTGTTAAAAAAGTTGCGTTATCACGCTTTGGGGTCACTGAGATCCCAAGCAAAAATTTATATTCCTTTGTTTTCGTTGCCGAAAGACGACTGACGCCGACAACCGTTCAACGTTATAATTTTTCTCCGCCAGTCTGAGATCTCGGGTGGCGCTGTAAACAAAGCAGCAAGAAGAAATCGCTCTGGATTCCCAGAGACCCCTGTGCGTGTTCTAGGATTAAATTAATAAGATATCTCAATTGACAGCGTTTCTTAGAATTTATTACTTGCGAAATACATCGGATAACAATTCGTTGCTAATTGTTTATCGCAAAATTGCGTGGTTGTGCTAGATTCGACTCAAGAATAAAGTTAAAAAATTTGTTAGTCAGTGAATTTCTTCTCTAATGTGTTCCTAGATTTTATTGTTCTCGATATATGCCGGTTAATAATTTATTGTTAATTGTTTATTGCAAAATTGCGTGGCTAGATTGCTATGCTAGATTCGTCTCATGAGCATATAGTACTTTTAAAAAATTTACTTCATCTTTAACCTTTTGAATCGAATCTAGTATAGTCACGTAATTTTGCGATAAATAATTAGCAATAAATTATTAATCGGCATATTTCGTGAGCAACAAAATCTAAAAACACATTAGAGAAGAAATACGCTGACTAACAAATTTTTTATCTTTATTCTTGAGTCGAATCTAGCACAACCACGCAATTTTGCGATAAACAATTAGCAACAAATTGTTATCCGATGTATTTTGCGAGTAATAAATTCTAAGGCCGGTATTTATAGTCGGATCTTATATTTAAGGTCATCTTAAGTACTGTCTTAAGATGCCATCAGCCAATCACAGAGTCATATTAGCATCTTAAGACATTGCTTGAGACGATCTTTAAATAAGATTCGACTATGAATATCAGCCTAAGAAACGCTATCAATCGAGAAGATATTAATAATTTGTAATTTTAAGGTATTGTGCTAATGTACAGTAGCTTTATTATAAACGGTAAACAACAAAATCTCAGAAGCGTTATCAATCGAAAAATCTTGTTATTTTAATTAGAATTTTTTTTTTCGTATTTATTTATAAAGGAGTAACTTTAGGAGTGGTTTTAGAGTTTAAAATGAAGCAAATGAATCGGGATTGGAATAAATTACAAATAATTAATTGAAAAAATTTACCGTTTTTTTTAATAACTCCCAATCGGCTGGAGCAAAAAATCTGGACTTTAATAACAAATTAGCAACTAAAGAGCACTAAATTTTTGTGTAAGTTTAATCGATTATGCTAAAGTGGCTATGCCAGCTTAGTAGACGTCGTTTCGCGTTCACTTGGGGCAAACTACTACCATATATCTTGAGAATATATTCATAGTTTACAGTGAAATAAATATAAATAGGTAATTAGTGAGATGTTAATTCATAATTAAAATTTATCTGTAAAACTTGCATTTAAAAATACAGTAGACCAAGAATCAAATAATATATAATTCATTTTACATGCTTTAGAGCTTTTAATATAATAATTAGTAACAATTTATCTTCTTAAAATATATTTTCTGTGCATAACCACACAACAAAACATCACAGAAATATATTGCATAGCTACAAACAAGATATTTTAAAAATATTCTGAAATCTTTAAATCTTATATTTAAAATAAACTGAAGTTTATTTTAAAATGTTATATAAATTATATCATTGGTTACAACCAAAAATACCCTTTTATAAACAATACATGAACAAAAAGATACTTTAAAATTTATTTATTATGTATTATCTAGATTGAATTTAATAAACAATATTATCTTTGATTATTTAATATATAAATAAATGTGATTTTTTTCCATCCATAAAGGTATATATTAGATTAATTTGATCAAACTCTAATACAGAACGCTTGGGAAAGAATGAGGTACATTTACAACATATAACCATATAACCAATATCACATAAAATATAAATAAAATTTACATACTCACGTAAAAGAACAGTCGGACTCATATCGCGTTTATTTAGCGCGAGCTATTACCGTATATGTTAAGATAAGATATATTCATAGTTTACGAATAAATCAAGAATCAAATGATATGTAATTCATTTTACACATTTTAATGCTTTTAATATAACAATTAGTAATAATTTATCTAAAATATATTCTATGAATAAACTACAAGTCATCAAAATATTTTAAGGATACTTCTGAAATATATATCTTCAAGATATTTAATTTTTATGTTTATTCTTACCTTGAAATCTTATATTTAATTAAATTATATCTTATTGTACAAATAAACTTAGAGCAAATGTTCCAGAAATATCCTTTAACAAACAGACAATACGAAATATCAAATAATGTCCTGCAAATTTTATAAGTACCTGATACTTTAAAACTGATTTAAAATCTAAAATATATTTTGCTGCATGAGTTATACAAACTTACAATAGACAAAGAGAATAAAAATGTATGATACCATTAACGATACCTGTTGTGTAGCAACAACCACACAACAAAATACATTCACAGAGATATTTCTATATGTCAAAATATCTGTTACGTAACACTGTCAAAATATCTTAAAAGCTAAAATATCTTCAAGATAATAAAACGTCATAATCATAGATTTTCAAAATATCTTAAGAATAATTCTGAAATATTTTCAAGATAATAAAACGTCATAATCATATATTAATCTTATATTTATATATTATTTTAATCTTTAATCCTATATTTAAAACAAAATACTTTAAAATTGATTTAAAATTGTACTGTAAATACAAAGATATATCTCAAATATATTTGCTGTGTGGGTAATACATATTTATAATTTTATTACTTACATTTCAATAATTTTAAAATCCTTTATCTCCTTTGGACCGTCTTCTGTGCAAACCACCAATTACCTTAATAATATAAAATTATATATATTATATATTATCATCTCCTATCCTCTTATAAAATAGCCATGTAACCCTAAAGTTGCCTGCTAATCGCGATTGCATTGTTGCCGCTTTATTCCGATCGCGATTGGCTATCTCGCGCTTGACTCGCTTCGTGTGCGAGAGTCGTGGTTTGACAGTTTAGTCGAGAGTAGCTGTCATTGCGATTGAATTTTGACAGCTGTCAAATTTGGTGAAAAGAGTCGATCAAGTAAGTTGTAATTTATATAATCCAATTATGATATTTAACTATTTCTTAACAATTTATATAACATATGTGTGTGTGTGTGTGTGTGTGTGTGTGTGTGTGTGTGTGTGTGTGTGTGTGTGTGTGTGTGTGTGTGTGTATGTGTGTAAATTCTAGGATTATATATTTGTAATCGAAAAATAGACAAGAAAAAGACGGAAATAGATTGATAAATAGAGAGCGAGAGAGAGAAGGAGAGAGGGGCGGGAAAGGAAAGAAGAAAAGAAATATAAATCCAGGTAATGATATGAAGAAAATACATACTTATCTTTTAATATTATTTATATGAAAAACATAATTATTTATGAAATAATATTTATTACACAATACTAAGTTTTTTCAGAGATAAATACAGAGAGAAATAAAGAGAGAGAAAGGAAAAGAAGGAAAAAAAACAAATACAAAATCAGGTAATGATATAAAAAAATGCATAGTTGTTTTTACAAAAAAGTCATTTATATAAAAAATATATTTATAATATAATACTTAATACACATCATGTTTTTTTTGTAAAAACAGTTATGTGGTTTTTTATAATATTAAAATAAAATGATGAAAAATAAATATTTTACGAAATACTTAATAATTTGTATAAAATGTTTCTTTTTTGCAAAAAATGAAACTATGAAATATTTTGTAAAATGTTCACTTTTTATGATTTTATTTTAATAATGTGCACAAAATAAGAGAAAGAATCAATTGGTATAAGAAAACCACGTAAGTGTTCTAACAAGAAAAAAACCATGATGTTTTGTGCATATAAATATTACATAATATTGTTTTTTTGTAAAAACGGTTATGTAGTTTTTTTATACCAATTAATCCTTTCTCTTATTTTGTGCATAATATTTTTAAAATAAAATGATAAAAAATAAATATTTTACAAAACACTTTATAATTTGTATGAAATATTTCCTGTTATGCAAAAAAAAACTATGAAAAAACTATAAAATATTTTGTAAAATATTCATTTTATTTTAATAATATTATGCATAAAATAAGAAAAAAAATCAATTGATACAAAAAATCACAAAACTGTTTTTACAAAAAACATGATATTAATAATTATGTTTTTTATATAAATATGATTTTTAAAAAATAACTATGTATATTTTTGACATCATTACCTGGTTTTATATTTGTTTTTCTTCTTTTTCTCTCTCTCTCTTTTTCTCCATTTATATATTAAAAAAAAAAACGACATCGTTTTCTGTATAATAAAGAAAATTTTATAAATAAATTATGAAATATTTTGTAAAATATTTATTTTTTATCATTTTATTTTAATAATATGCACAAAATAAGAAAAAAATAAAAAACCATGACATTTTGTGCATATAAATATTTGTTAGAATATTATACTTTTTTATAAAAAACAGTTATGTGGTCTTTTTATAAAAATAGATTGTTCTTATTGTTTTATACATAATATTATTAAAATAAAATAATAAAAAATGAATATTTTACGAAATATTTTATAGTTTAGTTTTTTGCATAACAAGAAATGTTTTACAAAAATTATAAAATATTTTGTAAAATATTCATTTTTTATCGTTTTATTGTAATAATATTATACATAAAATAATAAGAAGAATCTATTGGCATAAAAAGATCACATAACTGTTTTTACAAAAAAAAAACGTAATATTTCAACAAATATTTATATGCACAAAATGTCATAGTTTTTTGTAAAAACAGCTATGTGGTTTTTTTATATCAATTGATTTCTTTCTTATTTTGTGCATAATATAAATTATTAAAATAAAATAATAAAAAATGAATATTTTAGAAAATATTTTGTAATTTGTATGTTCCAAAATATTTCTTATTATACAAAAAACTAAGCTATAAAATATTTTGTAAAATATTTACTTTTTGATTACTTTATCTCAATACTTTTTTGCACAAAATAATGAAGGAATTTATTTATTATATAAGGAAAAAAAAATTAAAAGACAGTAAAGATCTAAAAAAAAATAGAAAAAGTAGTTTTATGTTAATAATATTATGCACAAAATAATAAAAAGGATCTATTAATATAAAAAGATCATATAACTGTTTTTTTTTTTTTTTTTAACCAAAAAACCTGATATTGTGTACTAAATATTTATATGCACAAAAAGATGAAGAAAATTATTTAATATAAAAAAAATAAAATTTAAAAGAACAGTAAAATAAAGGTGAAATAAAGTCTATTATAGTTTTTGGATATCTCGAGTGGATAAACGAAATACAAATTTTTCAATTTGTACGAAAGAGAGCGCACTAAAAGAAGCGGTGAGCCGCTTTAGCTACAGCACGACCCACTGTGTTAGTCACTGTGAAGTTGGCACCGCAAGTTTTCATGACAGTTCTACTTGCACCCCAAATAGTCCTAGAGGTCCTGATAAGTTTCAGAAATAGTTCCGTTGATGTAGTTAAAAAAAATGAAATTTAAAAAATGAGGTGCTATTTTTCCTGTCACCTTATTAATAAAAATTGAACGTTTTAACAGCACTTGTAGTGTTCTACTTGCACCCGTAATAGTTCTAAAGTTCCCGATAAATTTTAGCAATAGTTCCGTACATTAAATATATTTAAACAATCTTTTAATTTGGCTGTTGGCACCGCTTTACAAGAGTAAAGTACTCTTGTTTAGCGAATTTCGGCCAACTTTGTGGCCTTCTCTAACAGTTCTGCAATAATTCCAAAGCTTTTGTAGATTTCGTCGACAGTTTCCGTCTTTAAGCATTTTTTAATAATTTTTTTATTAGACGGCTGGCACAGCACTACAAGAGTAAACTACTATTTTATAGCAAGTTCCAGACGAGTACATAGTATTTTTCAATAGTTCTGCAATAGTTCCAAAGCTTTTTGTAGGTTTTGTCGACAGTTCATTTGACTAACAATTGTATTTATACGTAACCTCTTTCTAAACCTCTCACGATAAGTATTTATACATGTCATGAATTACTGGTTAACAATAGAGCGACATTGTAAGTTAATTTACAAATAAAATATTATATTAAAATTAAATATATTTGACGATCAATACTGTAATTATGTTGGTAATTTAACTTAAACAAATCATATGGCCTTTTAATTTAATATAAACAAGTTTCTCAAAATTAACTTTTATTTTAACTACAAACAAATTAATCTTAACGTAAATTTAATAGAATTAGTATATATTTACGTAACTTTTAACATAATAGAATTAATTTCATAATCAATTAAATTTCATTAACTTACAAGGGAACCTCGCGAACCCGAAAATTTTGATTTTAATGAAACTTGGCATAAATGTAGAGGGGGTAAATACATGAATTAAAAAATTTTTAGTTGGTGCTTATAAACAGTTTAAAGGAGTGAAACCACCCTTCAAAGATGAGACATTTTTGCGTTTTCTCGATATATCTCGCAAACTAAACAAAATATAAAAAAATATTTCATACAAAAGTCTTACAGTATAAATATCTCTATTTAACTGTTCTATTTATTTAAAAAAAAATTTTTTTCAAAAAAAAAACTTTGAAAAATAAATTTTTTTTGAAAAAATAAATAACACAGTTAAATAGAAATATTTATACTGTAAGACTTTTGTATGAAACATTTTTTTATAATTTGTTTAGTTTGCGAGATATATCGAGAAAACGCAAAAACGTCTCAACTTTGAAAGGTGGTTTCACCCCTTCAAACCGTTTATAAGCACCAACTAAAAATTCCTAAATTCATGTATTTACCCCCTCTACATTTATGCCAAGTTTCATTAAAATCAGAATTTTCGGGTTCGCGAGGTTCCTTTGTTAGTTAAAAAAATAGATTAACTAACCCAACTCTAAAATTTAAAAAATGTCAATTACATTACTAACACATACATATTAGATACCATAAAATTGGCTGAAGTTTAAATACAATAACGTAGTATTCATATCTAATAGTACGAGCCAGAATTAAATAAAAAATTGTTTAAAAATGCATAAAGGCCTGAACTGTGGACAAAACTTGCAAAAAGCTTTGGAACTATTGTAGAAATATATTGCTATGGAGAATGCTATGTACTCGTCTGGAACTCGCTATAAAAAAAGAGTTTACTCTTTTAATACGGTGCCAGCCGTCTAATAAAAAAATTGTTTAAGAATGCTTAAAGACCGGAACTGTCGACGAAACCTACAAAAAGCTTTGGAACATTATTGCAAAATTGTTAGAAAATGCCATAAAGTTGCCTGGAACTCGCCAGACAGTGGTACTTTACTCTTGTGGTGCGGTGCCAACAGCCAAATTAGAAAATTGCTTAAATATATTTAATGTACAGAATTATTGTTAAAATCTATCAGGAACTCTAGAACTATTGCGGGTGCAAGTAGAACTGCTGTTAAAACGTTCAATTTTTATTAATGAGGTGCCACGGGAAGTTAGCACCTCATTTTTTAAAATTTCATTTTTTTTAACTAAATCAACGGAACTATTTCTGAAATTTATCAGAAACTCTAGAACTACTTGGGGTGCAAGTAGAACTCTTATGAAAACTTGCGGTGCCAATTTTACAGTAACACGCATAACTCGGTGAAAAATAACCCATCGAATTGATATCAAATTAAGAGAGAATTGATATAAATTGCATTGATTAAATCAAATTGATGTCGATTTGATGGTTATTTCTCTGGAAAATCTAACTTAAAACGATGAATTTTACAACCGTATAAAAATTATTTACAGAAATGCTAACAAAATTTCTCTATTAGTAAAATATTATCAGAGATTGATATAGGTACAAAATGAATGAAAAATGTATTAGAGACGAGAAATGAGCGTAAATAGTTGTTAAAAATTCTATGTAAATATGTAATCATGCCATGTAACCCCCTTCCAAAGTTTGAGAAGTACAAGAAATAAACAAGTTGTGTATATATTATATGCGGTAGTAATTTTATTATGCAGAGTAATAACAAATAAAAAAATAACAGTTGGCGCGCGCGAAGCGCGTGCATGTTCTAGTCTCCTATATTAAAAAGGAGATGTTAAATCGAATCGAATTTATTGTTGCCTCTTTTCCGTGATGCGGATTGGTTCTTTCGCTTGGCTTACTTCGTGATAGTTTTTAGTTTTGACAGCTGTCAAATTTATGATAAATAAATAGCTACGCAAAATGACTTAATAAAAGTGTCTTTTTGTAAAGTGTCTTATTTAGTGTCTTAAGTGTTTCTATTTAGTTTTAATAAGTGTCTTTTTGTTACATACTTTTTGTTACATACTTATGACTTAATTTTTATGATTATGATGAATAAATAGCTACGCAAAATGACTTAATTTTTATGATTAAAAGTGTCTTTTTGTAAAGTGTCTTATTTAGTGTCTTAAGTGTCTCTATTTAGTCTTAATAAGTGTCTTTTTGTTACATACTTATGACTTAATTTTTATGATTAAAAGTGTCTTTTGTAAAGACACAAAAAATCAATTCTCATTTTTCAATTCTCTTATCCTTTTAAATGTAACCTATATTAATTAAAATATAATTATATTAAAATATAATTATACTTATCTTTTATTTTCTTTCTCTTTCTCTCTCTCTTTCTCTCTTTCTTCCCTTTTTCTGTACTTCCTTTTTCTATCTATCAATTCTCTTATTTTTTCTAATTAAAAAATCGAATTAAATACTCTCTCTTTCTTCCCTTTTTCTGTACTTCCTTTTTCTATCTATTAATTCTCTTATTTTTTCTAATTAAAAAATCGAATTAAATACATTTTTTTACAACAACATTACATTAAACATGTAACTTATGTATGTATATTAATTTTTTTATTTATAACATGTAATATATGTTGTGGAACAGAAAAACATAAAAAGTTAATTATTCTTTTAAACTAAATAAAATTAAAAACTAAATTGAATTAAAGTTAATAACTTATAAAATTGATTTAGTTACATTAAAAATTGCATTAAAATTTTAAATTAATTATACATACTTATTTTTTATTTTCTGTCTTTTTAAATTTTTTATTTTCTGTTTGTCTCTCTCTCTCTTTCTTTTAATATATTAATTAAAATCTAAATCAAATACATGTTTTTTCAATCAGTATAAAAAGTTTAGATATACTTTTATTTACTTTTTTACTTTTATTGCTTACTTATTTTTATTACTTTTTTACTTTTTCTATTTAGTTTATCAAATCATACATACTTATCTTTTATCTTATCTCTTTCTCTCTCTCTCTTTCTCTTGTTTTCTTTTCTTCCCTTTTTCTGTTCTTCTTCTTTCTATTTAGTCTATCAATTCTCTTATTTTTTCTAATTAAAAAATCGAATTAAATACAACTTTTTACAACAACATTACATTAAACATGTAATTTATATATGTATATTAATTTTTTTATTTATAAATTATATAACATGTAATATATGTTGTGGAACAGAAAAACATAAAAAGTTAATTATTTTTTTAAACTAAATAAAATTAAAAACTAAATTGAATTAAAGTTAATAACTTATAAAATTAATTTAGTTACATTAAAATTTACATTAAAATTTTAAATTAATTATACATACTTATTTTTTATTTTCTGTCTCTCTTTTTTTAATTTTTTATTTTCTGTTTGTCTCTCTCTCTCTCTTTTAATATATTAATTAAAATCTAAATCAAATACATGTTTTATCAATCGGTATAAAAAGTTTAGATATACTTTTATTTACTTTTTTACTTTTATTGCTTACTTATTTTTATTACTTTTTACTTTTTCTATTTAGTTTATCAAATCATACATACTTATCTTTTATCTTCTCTCTTTCTCTCTCTCTCTCTCTCTCTTTCTCTTTTTCTCTTTCCTTCCCTTTTTCTGTTCTTCCTCTTTCTATTTATAGTCTATCAATTATATAGTCTATCAATTCTCTTATTCTTTCTAATTTAAAAATCTAATTAAATACATCTTTTTTTAGATATACTTTTATTACATTTAATTTTACATTAAACATGTAACTTATATATATATATTTGTTTATTTAGTTCACATGTTGCAATTTTACGATAGAGAAGAGTTATAATGCATGAATGATGTCTACAATAGTCTACAATATCATTTAAAAGATACAGAACCAATCTAATAAAAATGAAGAAAAGTCCAAAAAATTTTAAACAATTAATATAATAAGAAAAAAGGATTAATTATTGATACAATTAAACGTTAATTAAACATTAAAACATAAACATAAACAATTTACAAAACAGTTTTGTTTATAAACATAAACAATTAACATAAACAGTAGCAATTCTTGGATTTCTGAATTATTTTACGTTTTATTTCGGTTTTTCATGACCGAAGATCGTTGTTTTCATCGTAGTTTTTCATAGTTTTCACGCTTGTGTTGTTATTATATAGAATGTCTCTTCTTTTCTGTCTATAATAATAAATTTAAATTTAATTGCTACACAGTAAAAGACATTTTGTATTTATGTTAAATTTGGTCCTTTCTCGCCATGATCTCGTAACATATATCACACTAATATTTTAATAGTTATTAAAGTAACATATTACCTATGTTAAAATAATTTAATTACTTCGCGTGAATTTTCTTCTAATTTTCTTTTTTTTAAAATTTATTACTCCTTTTAACAATGAAGATAATTCCATTCGACCATTTAGTCTACGTATATCTTTTAAATTATTTACTATTAAATATATAGAATCATCTGCAAAAATATAAGATAATAATAAAATGATTATTTCACTTAATTAATTTTATTTACTATTTAATCCAATTGTTAAATTTTATTTAATATTATCAAATATTAAATACTTTGTGTTTGTGCAAGTCCAATTATTTGAACTTTATCTCCTTTACGTATTCCAAGTTTAAAGTACTCTTCATTTGTAAAACTTAAAATATGTACTTCCACTTTATATATGCCATCCGTGATTGAACCGTATCCAATCGTTTGATCTTTTTTAATATTATGTGCCTCAGCAAAATTTGTTTTTACATAAGCTTCTAAAACTAAAGTAATATATTTATTTAAAAGTGGAATATATAATATGGATTATATAATATGTAAAAATTAATTTCTAAGATTTTAAAATATTAGAAAAATTTTTATATCATGTAAATGTATTTAAATTATATAATTAATTTAAATTTTTTATAGTTTTAATATTTTATATATTATGTGTGTGTGTGTGTGTGTGTGTGTGTGTGTGTGTGTGTGTGTGTGTGTGTGTGTGTGTGTAATTAATAGAACTTACTGATTCGTTGCGTTGCATTTATTATTTCGTTTAGTTTAATAGCCATTGGTTCTATTTCTAAATTTGAAGTTGGTTCGTATTTTCCTAAATTTGATACAATAGTGTTTTTACGAATTAATAGTTCGAATGGTGTGTTTCCATTATTAAAAGAAGCTACTTTGGGGCTTCGAGCTTGTACACCATCCAAATGAATAATCTTAAATTAAAATTATTTTTAGTAAAATATATATTTTTTTAATATTACCATAAAATATTATTACATACATATTATATTATATTTTAAATATTGTTATTATTATAATATATCCAGTTTCATTTATAATATCATAATCTTTATGTTATTTATATATTTAATTACATTTATATATACATATATTTATATTATTTATGTCATTTTTATACATTATTTTTATATTTAAATAAAAAATATTTACATTATTTAAATTGATGTGATGTATAATTTTATCTATATCATCATTTCAGACTACGATTTGAATCCTTCTACCGCTGCCATTATTTAAAAAAAATTTGAATATTTTGTATTGTTGGTTATTTCCAACAATGCGCGGTGACTCCATTCCGTCAACATAACCTATTATTTCACTATAATAACATACAATTATATTTTAATAAATATAATTTTATATTATAATACTAAGATTTGCGTTAAATATTTTTTTAAATATTTGTTTCAAATTATATATACATTACATTACATTTAAATTACATATATATAGAATTATATACAATTACGTGTGTGTGTATATGTGTGTGTAAGTAAAATAATATTATTGTTGAAAAAAGAAAGCGGTTATGAATTAAATGTGGAATAATGGATTTCGCGATATCTCACATACTTTGTGTTTAATTTTGAAGATAACTGTCCAAATTCCTACGACGACGTCCAGTGGAAGTCCAGTGGACGTACGTAATGTGGAACTATGGATTTTCAATGGCTCTGTTTTGGATGTCCAATGGACGTCCACTGGAAGTTTCAAACTTCCATGACAGACGCCCAATGGACGTCAATTGGAGGTTTTATTTTTGTGTATCGGCAATCGGGAATTTTTGCAAAATTTTTTTGCAAATGAAGCAAATGTAGGCAATTGAGAACGTAGACAAACGGAACCTCCCTTCCCCCTCTAATGCATAATGAGTTGAAGAAAAACGGGGGTAATATGACTACCACAATAATATGTATATAATATAATATGAATATAAAATAATATGGAGATTTCGAAAATGACCATGTTATCAACACGCTTAGATGATTATATATTAGTAAAATTTTATATCATTGTTTAATTTTGTATAACATAAAATATGTACAAATATGAATAATATATGAATAAAGAGTTAAATAGTAAGAAAATATTCAAGTATGCATACATTTGGGTGATAATGCATTTAAGCTTAAAAAGAATATGTAATTAAATGTTAAAATGTAATATTCGCCAAAAAGCATTAGTTTTAAAAAGATTCTTTGGTAATGTTCCATATGTCTTTTAGGTTGCATAACCGCAATCTTTTTTTCCAATTAAAAAAAACGTTAGTTTTAAATTAACAATATTATTCTTATGTATAAGCAAGAATATTTTAAAGAATTTGATATTCTTCTAAACATTCAGAAACATTGATTTTTTATGTAGATGTTTTAAGCAGTTATCCGTTTAAGATTATCAAATTCTATAAATAATACTTTACATTCTTGCCTATATATAAGAATAACATTGTTGATTTGAAAATAATGTTTTTTTCGTGTATATTCAAAGAACCAAAGAGAGAGATCATGTCAAGAAATAATAGTCACTCTTATATTATAGTACAAACTCAATATTCTTTTTTTATCAAATTTAACAGATAAATTTTCATTTGAATTAACACAACGCAGTAATATATTAAAATAACAAGTAAACATATTGAATTTTAATTAAAAAATTTTAAGGACCAATTTTAACATAAATATAAAATAAGAGAATATATTTTGAATATATGAAAACACAATTCATGTAGAATATGTCTATTTGATTAAATCTAAATCTTCATGCTAATATTTACTTGTGTGATACTAACAAGCATCTGTTCCCTTGTTTTCCCTAACTGTAAATAAATTTGTTACGAGAAAAAGACATTTCAGCCAGAATTCGAATAGGGTAAACTTGGGTAAGATGACCATAGTTACAATTAACATATTTTTGTTACGAGGGTAACGTTTTTCGCGACAGCATAACTGTAATTATGCCTCGTCCGGATGGATATTTAACTATGTACCTTATTCGATATTTATTCGACAATAATTCTTTGCTTTATTGGAAAATTATAGTACATGTGATATGAATATATAAGTTATAACTAACAGTAAATAATAAAATGCAGTCATAAAATATTAATAATTATTAAGTACCTCATAATTTTTAGAATGTTAGAATGTTTAATACTTTTATTAATAGCTTTATGTAAAATACATTTTTATAAGGATTGAAATGTATAACTTTTTCTCAAATATCTATTTTATATAATTTTCTTATATTAAAACATAAGGATTATATATTCATTAAAAAATAAGTTTTTATAATAATTTTTTATATTTCAATGTTTTAAATTTCTTTTTATTTATTTTTATTTTCTTGAAAAAAAATAACATTATTATACTTTAATGTACATGTTTTTATAGATCTTTTATTTACATTATCCTTTTTATATAACAACAAATTTTTAAATAATTAAATTCTTTTATTGCTGCATTTTGTTACTCACTGTTAATAAATCTATATACACTCAGCAGCAAAAAAAACGGTACACTTAAAATTTCGGAAAATTTTAAATGATTATAACTTGGTAAATAATAAAGATAAAATTTTTTCTCAAAAAGGAAAATAAAGCTTAAAGTCTCCATTTTAAGAATATTTTAATAGCAATTATGCGTATTTTTTTAAAAATGGCGAATGACAAAGTTAGAAGATGTAAAATTGATAAATAAAGATCTGAGTTTGCGGCGATGCATGGCGTGAATCAGGTGTCATAGCCTAATGGAATAAAATGCAAATAAAAATATAAAGTATAAGCTTTAAAATGCTTTTTTACAGAGTTCAAAGCAATAATTTTTCACTGAGTCATTAAAATTTGAATTAAAAAACAGCTTTTCTCTGAAAACTTGCATAATTCAGTGAAAAATTATTGTATCAGTAAAAAAGCATTTTAGACAATACTTTATACTTTTAAATGTTTTTCGTCCCATTGGGCTGTGACACCTACTTTACGCCACGCGTTGTCGCAAGCTCGAATACTTATTTATCAACTTTGCATGCTCTTTCCTTGTCATCCACCATTGTGAAAAATGTTTGCCTATAATTTCGATACAAATTTCATTGAAACATTGAAAGTATGGTTTCAAAAGTATGGTTAGGGCAATTAACTTTTGAACTTCAACAGCCAAATTTATTGTTCTCATGTCAAATGTATCAATTTAAAGACCTGGAAAGTATAAAGACAAAATTTGATTCAAGATTTTCATTCTTCGCAATCATTACACGAAATAAAGATACGATTTGTGGAACGCACACACACACACACACACGCGTGCGCGCGCAGAGAGAGGGCGGAGGGGGGAGGGAGAGGGAGAGGGAGAGGGGGAGAGAGAGAGAGAGAGAAAGAGAGAGAGAGAGAGAAAGAGAGAGAGAGGGGGGGGGGGAGAGAAATGCAATTCTGACCAGTCAAAATGTATGCGGATCATATTGAAAAAAATTGCAACAATAATTTGAGCTAACGATTTTGGTATCTTAAAACGTAAATAGTTTCTTTATTTCGTAATATTGATTGCAAAAATTTACGATCTTGAATCGAATTTTGTTGCAAACATTTTTCAAAATGGTGAATGACAAGGAAAGAGCATGCAAAGTTGATAAATAAGTATTCAAACATGCGACAACGCGTGGGGTAAAGTAGGTGTCACAGCCCAATAAGATGAAAAACATCTAAAAGTATAGAGTATTGTCTTTAAAATACTTTTTTACGGAGCTTGATACGATAATTTTTCGCTAATTTATGCAAGTTTAAAGAGAAAAGCTGTTTTTTAATTCAAATTTTAATTATTCATCGAAAAATGATCGCACCAAATTCTGTAAAAAAGCATTTTAAAGCTAATACTCTAAATTTTCATTTGCATTTTATTCCATTAGGCTGTGACACCTGATTCACGCCATGCATCGCCGCAAACTCAGATCTTTATTTATCAATTTTGCATCTTCTAACTTTGTCATCCACCATTTTTTTAAAAAATAGCCACGCATAATTGCTATTAAAATATTCTTAAAGTGGACACTTTAAACTTCATTTTCCTTTTTGAGAAGAATTTTTATCTTTATAATTTACCAAGTTATCATTTGAAATTTCGTAAAATTTTCCGAAATTTTAAGTGTACCGCTTTTTTTACTACTGAGTGTATTTATAGTATGTGTACTATAATTTTTTATTTTAAAGTAAATTGAAATTTTGTAAAAAAACATTTTTTGCGTGTGCATTACAGTTTATAAGAATATTTTGTAATTTAAGAGAAAAATAAATATAAATTTAAAAAACTTATATAAATTAGAATATATAATAATTATATCATTATTTGTTATTATTATTATTTATCATTATTTACTATTTATTATTATTATTTATCATTATTTATTATTTATTTATTTTTTTATTTATCATTATTTATTATTTACTATTTTTTATTTAATATTTGTTTTCCATTAGTATATATTTATATTGTATAAATTTTTTATATTATAACAAAGATTATTTATTTAATATTTTTTAAATAATTTTTAATATTCAAGTTTGTTTACTTTATTTTCTTTATTCATTTATTTATTATTTTTTGGAAGTGATTACGAAACATTTTTTATATACTTTAATGTAATAAAAAGAATTACAAAACATTTTTTATATTTTTTAATATATGTATATGTAATAAATGTTTTTTTATAGATTTTGAATTTACTTAATTCTTTTTATATAAACACAACATATTCTCAAAAATAATTTTTTGAGAGATTTAAAGTGAATTAAATTTAAAGAAACTATGCATAAAATTAAGTACTTACACAGTTGAGTCGTAAATTTGTATAGAATCTATAATTTCATTAGATGATAATAGATCCTCTGGATCAACTCTTTCCAATTCTTTCTGTAAGAGATCCACCTCTGTGTCCAAATCTGTCATTTTTTTCTAATTCTATATTAATAAAATATAAAAGGAAATATTAAAATCATATAAACATTTTTAATTATTAAAGCAAAATAAAAAAAGTGAAAAGAAAATGGAAAAAACAATACAAAAAAACCAAAAAATATAAATTATAAAAAAGGAAATGGGACTAGAAAAAAAAAGAAAAAAGAGGGAAAGAAAAAGAAGAAGTGAAAAATTGAGAAAAGAGAAAGGAAGAGGGTAGAAACGAGCGCAAGGATATAAGAACAAATAAATTTGAAAATATTCAAGAGAACGAAAAATCGAAAGCAAAAGAATGAAAACGTAAGTGTTAGAAAAAAGCAAGAAGATTCGAAAATGAAACAACAAAAAAGTACATAATAAAAAAATGAGATTGTACAAACATTAAAATAAGAGAGTATAAAAATGCAAGAATATGAAAGCATCAGCGTGATAATACAAAAAACGAGAGAGCATGAATGTGTGAGGAAACGAAATCGCGAGAATGCGTAAATGCTAACATAAGTAAGAGATAGAAAACATAACAAATTTTAAAATATAATACTCACATTTCTTTTATTAAAATAATATTTTTAATATATTTCCTTTCCTTCTTTTCTTCCTCTTTTTTGCAATTAAATTAAAATCTTTAAAATATATTTTAAATTAATTGAACTTTTTATTATTTCACGTCCTTTTGCGTTAATATGTAATGACTAAATCATTTGTTATAAATATTTAGAACAAACAAAATACAATTTTTCTATCGATACTCTTACGGTGTCGACTTCATAGTAAATACTGACTTCACAGTAAATAGTGACGGATGTCATTTATGATTATTGTGACTAAAAGAAAAAAGAAATTTTATTTTATTAAAACAAAAATTGTAAATGTGAGTAATTACAGTGACATTTTAAATTTTGTTATGTATTATGTATTCTGTTTTTCTTTCATTCTCGTGATTTCGTTCTTTCACATTTTTATGCTCTCACTTTTTTGTATTCTTGCGCTGATATTTTCGCATTCTTGAATTCTTATACTGTCTTATTCTTATATTCCCACGATTTTAATTTCTTATTACGTACTTTACTATTTTTTCATTTTTACTTTTTCATGCTTTTTTATACTAATACAATTACATTTTTGTTCTTACGTTTATACTCTTTTCATATTTCTTGGTTTTTTATTCTGTTTTTTTTTTCTTTTTTGGTTTCTCTTCTTTGCTTTTATTCTTTCACACTTTTGTTCTTACGTTTTTACTCTTTTCATATTTCTTGGTTCTTTATTCTGTTTTTGTTCCTTTGCGGTTTTCTTCTTTGCTTTTATTCTTAAAATTGTTCACATATTTTTAATGGTTTATTTTATATTTTAATATAGGATTTAAAAAATGTCAAATATAGACACAATAGGTACACAACTCTAAAATGAGAATTGAAAAAACTTGATCTAATTAAATTATTATCTGAAGAAATTATAAATCCATATAAATTCACGATTCAATTATGTAAGTATATAAATTTATGCATAGCTTTTTAAAACTAATTTATTTTAAATTCTAAAAAAATTATTTTTTAGAATTTGTCATTATATAAAAAAGATAAAGTAAATAATCTATAAAACAATATTTATTACATGTATATTAAGGTATATATAAAATGTTTTTACTTTCTTCAAAAAATAAACAAATAAACAAATTAAAAATAAATTTTAAAATGTATTTTATATTTTAATTTTTTTAAAAACTTATTTTATATTAAAAGATTAAATAAAATTAATATATATTGGCAATTATTTATGTTTTTAAATTTATTTCAATTTTTTTTAAAGTTTTTTTTAATTACAAAACATTTTTCATATATTTTAATGTATATATAATAAATGGTTTTTTACAATTTTTTAGTGTACTTTATTCTATTATATAACCACAAATTAAAAAAAAAAATTTTTTTAATTCAAAGTGATTTATTATCGTATTGGAAATTTATAGTATAGCTATAAAAATTTATTTCTTAGAATTTATTGTTGTTATATAAAAAAAAGTAAATTAAATTTAAAATCTATTAAGAAAACGACAATGTAGCAGAAAATAATTTTGATTACTGCCAGTAATAATTAACAAACAAGTTGGTGGTTTAAGGTTGACTCAACTGGCATTTATTTATTTGATTAATAGTTACACGACATTTCAACCCTAGCTTTGGACCCTTATCAAGTGATATAACAGAAAGTCAGAAACGCATGTTTAAAACCGTTTTAAAGTTTTATTATTTTATTTTATTAAAACGAAAATTGTAAATGTGAGTCATTACAGTGACATTTTAAATTTTGTTATGTATTCTGTTTTTCTTTCATTCTCGTGATTTCGTTCTTTCACATTTTCATGCTCTCTCATTTTTTTGTATTCTCGCGTTGATATTTTTGCATTCTTGCATTCTTATACCGTCTTATTCTTATATTCCCACGATTTTATTTTATTATTACGTACTTTACTATTTTTTCATTTTCACTTCTTCATGTTTTTTGAGAAACGCATGCTTAAAACTTTTAAAGTTTTAAACATGCGTTTCTGACTTTTTGGTATAACACTTTTGATAAAGATCCAAAGCTAGGGCTGAAATGTCGTGTAACTATTAATGATATAAATAATGATATAAATAAATGCCAGTTGAATCTATTAAAAAAACATATAATACATGTACATTAATGTATATAAAAAATATTTCGTAATTTCTTCCAAAAAATAATAAATAAATGAATAAATAAAATAAAGTTAACAAACTTAAATATTAAAAATTATTTTAAAAATATATTATTAAATAAATAATTTCTATGTTTCAATAAAAAAATTTATACAATATAAATATATACTTTTAAAAAACAAGTATTGTACATGTTAAGTTTTAGAAAAATTTATTTTATATAAAAGAATTAATAAAATAATTGAAACATATATTCTAACTTTATAAAGTATAAAATAATAATTAATATTTTATAATTATATTATTTTATAATTCCTATAGATTTCCTAAACATTTTTATAAACTATAATGTACACGTAAAAAATGTTTTTTTTACAAACTTTTAATTAACTTAAATGAAAATCTATAGTACACGTAAATGTATAAATATTTATTAACAGTGAATAATGCAGCAATAAAAAAATTTAAATATTTTAAAAAATTTGTTGTTATATAAAAAGGATAATGTAAATATCTATAAAAACGTTTTTTTAATGTATAAAAAATGTGTTATTTATTAAAATAAATAAATAAATTTTAAAACATTGAAATATAAAAGATTATTATACAAATTTATTGTTAAATAAATAAATAATTTTTATATTTTAATATAAAAAAATTATATAAAATATATGTTTGAAAAAATGTTATTACATATTTCAATCTTTATAAAAAATTATTTTACATAAAACTATTAATAAAAATATTGTATATTCTAACTCTATAAGGTACATAATAATTATTAATATTTTATGGTTACATTACATTTATAAGATCGAGGTAGTGGGTGACGACGAGAAAATAAACACTTTAGACAATGTTACACGATTTCGTGTATTTAGTAAAGCACAGTATTACAAGGTGTCGATGAGTACAAAAGTAATCACGGTTGAATACTCGACTGTGGAGAGATATATTTGGATGTATTAACTGAAGAAAGGAAAAGTAAGAATAAGAATGCGTGTATACGGTTCGAGTAATGTAAGTATAATCGATAGAGTCGCACTCGGTATCGCGAGTGCCGCGATCGATTATTGGTCCACGTCACCAGTGTTACCAATGGTGCAGTCCAGAACCCCTGCCGGGAGGTCTCAAGTGGATACCGCGTGATGAGGGCGGCCGTGTTGAATATCCAACACCCCCTCTCAATGTGGATGTTTTTCTACGGACACATTGTCTAGCCCCAGTCCTCGGACGCAAAGTTCATGTTTTCCGCTGGTCAGTCCCTTGGTGAGGACATCCGCAGGCATTTCATTTGTGGGCTTGTATCTGAGTTGTATGGACCAATTGCGGAGCGCTTCACGAATGAAATGGAATCGCACATCAATATGCTTCGTTCTGCCATGATATACCGGATTGCGGGCCAGTTCCCCTGCTCCTTGATTATCGTTAAAGATGACGACGTTGGTCAGGTCGTCGAGACCTAGTTCCTTTAAGAATCCGATGAAGTAGATAGCTTCTTTCGCTGCGTCTGTTAGCCCCATGTATTCCGCCTCGGTGGACGAAAGGGCGACCGTTCTCTGTTTGCGGGATTCCCACGAGATTGCAGCTCCGCCGAGAATAAATGCCATGCCTGTGTACGATCGCCTGTCGAGTGGGCAATTTCCCCAGTCCGCGTCGACGTACCCGTACAGACCTCTTGTGGTTGGTTTGAAGCATAGGGCTAAGGAAGAGGTGCTCTTCAAATATCTAAGCACTCGCTTAGCTTCCTTCCAAATGATTCGATCGTAACGTTGGTTGAATTGGCTTAACATGCTTACAGCATGACTAATGTCCGGCCTAGTGGCGACCGCCACGTACATTAAGCTCCCCACAAGCTCCTTAAAAGGCAATGACATGTCGTTGTCTTGGTTTATTGCAATCGGTTTGAAGCCTTGAGTCAATGGTGTAGCAGCGCCTTTACAATCTGTCATCTCGAACTTGGCCAGCAGACTCTTGATGTAACCTGCCTGGGAGAGAAGTATATTATCTCCGTTTCTGATGATCTCAATACCCAAGCAGTATTTCGCCACTCCGAGATCCTTGATGGCGAATTGTTCGCTTAATGCTTTGACGATATCGTCCTTGCGCTTGCTATCTTTGGTAACGATCAAGATGTCGTCGACGTAAACTAATAAGAATATTGTTTTATGCTTGTCGACGTAAACACACGAATCGGCGTTCGTCGGGATTAGGCCAGCGCCTTTGAGTACTCGGCTGAGCTTAAAGTGCCATTGTCTGCCGGATTGACGCAGCCCGTATATCGCCTTCCGTAATAGGCAGACCTTATGTCCCTGTCGAAGGTTGGACAGCATCTTCCTTGCCTTGCTCTGCGTGTTTCTGTCGGAGACGTCTCTCGCGATTCTTGCAAGCATCTCGTCTAGAAGCTTTGGTACTTCCATGTATACCGTATTGTCCATGTCTCCGTGTAGGTATGCTGAGGTAATGTCTAGCTGGGATATCGACGCTCCTGTTTGAGCTGATATGGCGACAAGCATCCTCAACGAACTCAGTCGCGCCACTGGCGCAAAGGTATCCTGGAAGTCGATTCCTGGCCGCTGAGAAAATCCTCTTGCCACGATCCTTGCCTTTCTCTTCTCTAGGCTTCCGTCCGCACGGAATTTGTTTCGCAAGACAATTCGGCATCCTACGACATTGCAGTCATCGGGTCGATCAACGAGCTCCCACGTGTCGTTGGTTACAAGGCTCTCGATCTCGTCGTGGATGGCGTCCTTCCATTCAGAGGCATCCTCGCCGTTGATTGCTTGTGACAGCGGGATTTCACTGGCCAAAAATGCGTACATGGATTCATGTGGCTCCGTGTCATCGTCCGAAGATAGCTCGATGGCCGTAGACGTCGGTCCTTGACCTTGTGTACGACTCCGTAGATTGTAATCTTTGGTCGGAACGATTAATTTTCGCACAGCTCCCTTTGGTCGCCCGGCCTTTCGTTTGGGCGTGTCGACGATGTCTGTCTCTCCATCGTCCTCAGTAATTGCTTCGACTGGTTCATGATCGTCTGATTGGTCGGTTGTTGTATCTGATTGGTTCGGTCCTACTTCCGTTTCTTCGAATCTCAAGATCCTGGAACGACCGCTCTTCGTTTCTGACGTTACGATGTCCTCGAATGTTTCTTTCGTATTAAATTCATTGAAGAATTTGACGTCCCGGGAGACGTAGATCCTTTTGTCCTTGGGACTCCATACCCTGTACGCCTTAGACTTATCGGAATAACCGACAAAGATACCATCCTGTCCTCGAGGGTCGAATTTTCCCTTCCCTGGGGATTTGTCCAGAATGAATACGTTGCTTCCGAATATCCGCATGTGTGCGATGTTCGGACGTCGATCCGTCCATCTTTCAAAGGGTGTCCCTGAATCTATGCTCTTTGTGGTGCACCGGTTCCGTATGTAGTTGGCGGTCGCGATGGCTTCAGCCCATAGTGATGGAGGTAGTCCCGATTGAATGATCATGCATCTTGCTGCTTCCACGAGCGTTCTGTTTTTGCGCTCCGCTGTGCCATTCTGCTCGGGCGTATGAGGCACTGTCAAACGACGGGTGATGCCATGTTCCTTGAGTAATGCGTCCATAGTGGCATTACAATATTCTTTCCCGTTATCGGACTGAATGGCCTTGATTTTTCGTCCGGTTTGCCTCTCAGCTAAGTTCATGAATTCTTTGAATTTCTCGGGGACCTCGCTCTTGCTTCGTATGAAATAGACTTCACACCAGCGGCTGTAGTCGTCAATAAAGGTGACGAAGTATCGAGCTCCGCCCTCGGATTCCTGTCGCATGGGTCCGCATACGTCTGTGTGTACGATGTCCAATACCCCGGAGGTTCTTGGGCCTCTCGTTGGAAACGGTGCTTGTGTAAGCTTTCCCGCAGCGCATATCTTGCAGTCGATCGTAGTGAGATTGGAATCGAGCTTCATGCCGATGACTGCTTGAGTATTGTACATCTTTGCGACGTCCCTTGCGTTCAGGTGTCCGAGCCGTTCGTGCCACGTTCGGATTCGCGCATGCCCGTTGTCGGTGGCCGCGTATGCATGGTGTGGACTCTCCTGTAAATAAAACAAATTATTAATACGTTTGGCGATCATAGTTGTGTTACCTCGGGTATCCCGAACAACGGCATGATTCTTGGTGAAGAGCACTTCGTGTTGGTTGTCGACAATCTTAGCCACTGATAGAAGATTGGTTCTTATATCCGGGACAAATAGGGTGTCCTTGAGCCTTATCTTCCTCTCGTCCTTGCTTACTGAAGCCGTTATCCTGACGTCTCCCATCGCTCGGACTTTTGTGACCTCGTTGTTCGCAAGCTTCAATCCGCTGGAGATATTCGCGGTGTTGACGAACAATTCTTTGTCGTTACAAAGGTGGGAGGTGCAGCCGCTATCCAAGCACCATCCCTTTGATTTTTTTGTATCATCCGTTAATAATGCCGTTTTTGTCGCGTGACTCGTCTTAGATTCGGAGTTCCGTTTGGCAAAGCAGTTTGCAGCCTTGTGTCCACTCTTCTTGCAATAGTTGCATTTTATTCGTTTTTCCCTGGAAGGGGAAGAGCGCTTGTTTTCCTTTCCCGTCTTATTCTTATGCGTTGGCACTTGTCGATTAGACTGTTTTGCGAGCAGCGCGTTGGACGTCCGTTCTGGTGATCGTCGTTTCCTGGCTTCGCTCTCTTCAATTATCTTTATCTTTAATGTCTCGGCGTCTGGCAGATCGTCACGAGACTCTATGGCACATCGGAAGGTGTCATAGCTGTCTGGAAGACTATACAATAAGATGATGGCGAGCATGTCTCCATTGACTTCGACGTTCATGGATTGTAATTTGTCCACTGCGTCGAAAAGGTCGTTTAGATGATCCTTTACGTTCCCATCCTCTGGCATCTTCCGCAGCATGAGATTCTTCAGCAGGGCTGCCTTGCGCGCAGGCCCCTTGGACGCGTAGATTGATTCCAGCTTGTCCCAGACGCTTTTGGAAGTATCACAACCTTTGATTTGCTTTAATTCAGACGGATGTATAGAAAGGATGAGATCTGACCTGGCTTTGCGATCCTCGGTAGTCCACGCGTCGTATGCGGCTTGGGATGACGCTCTCGTGTTCGGGTCGGTTGACACGACTGGTCTTGGTTTTTCTCCAGAAACATAGCCCCAGGTATCGTTTTTTATCAGTAGGGCTTCCGCTTGTATCCTCCACGTGTCATAATTGTCCTTAGATAGGAGTTCTAGGCGAGTCGAGTTTATGGTGCTATATGCCATTGTCTTTGTCCGTGTGTGCGAGATTGACTGTACGGTTTTTGCGATTGTTGCGACCGACACTAAACTTCACAAGGCAGTTCGCTGTCTTAGTGACGCGATGCAGAAAAACGGATCTCTCGCTGTGCGACAAGAAGTGCGTTAGTCTGGGCCCATAACCTATAAGATCGAGGTAGTGGGTGACGACGAGAAAATAAACACTTTAGACAATGTTACACGATTTCGTGTATTTAGTAAAGCACAGTATTACAAGGTGTCGATGAGTACAAAAGTAATCACGGTTGAATACTCGACTGTGGAGAGATATATTTGGATGTATTAACTGAAGAAAGGAAAAGTAAGAATAAGAATGCGTGTATACGGTTCGAGTAATGTAAGTATAATCGATAGAGTCGCACTCGGTATCGCGAGTGCCGCGATCGATTATTGGTCCACGTCACCAGTGTTACCAATGGTGCAGTCCAGAACCCCTGCCGGGAGGTCTCAAGTGGATACCGCGTGATGAGGGCGGCCGTGTTGAATATCCAACAACATTTTATTATTTACTGTTAGTTATAATCTATATATTTATATCATGTGTACTATAAATTTTTATTATGGCTTAGAATTACTTTAAATTCTAAAAATTATTTTGGAGAATTTGTTGTTATATAAAAAAGATAAAGTAAATTAAAAATTTATAAAAAACATTTATTACATATACATTAAAATACATGTATATTACATATACATAAAAAAATGTTTTGTAATTTTTTCAAAAAATAAGAAATAAATTAATAAATAGAAATAAATATAAATAACTTGAATATAAAAATTATCAAAGTATATTAAAGTATATTAAATAAATAAAAATAATCCTTATATGGCTCCATCTTATATCTTCCTTCAAACACAACTTTTGTGTGAAACATTTTCCTCTAAAATGCTTTATTTCTGAGATATAAGTCTGTAGCACTTTAAGCGACTCACTCTGTATAATAATAAAATCTCAAAAATAATTTTTCTTTATTTAAAATAATAATGTATTATTATATTAGAAATTTATAATACATGTACTGTAAATATACAAACTTTTACTAATTGCAAATAACAAAACGCAGCCATAAAAAATTATGTTTAAGAATTTACTGTTATATAAAAAACGAATAAATTAAAAATCTATAAAAGAATTTATCTAAAGCATCTAAATCTTTTTAATTTTTAATTTACTTTATTAAAATACATAGAACACGTACTATATACTATATCAGAGTTACTTATCCATTTTAGTCAATTTATTTATGACTATAACTAGCCTTAGTATGTCTCGATGCGCATTATGAAGAGGTTACTTATTATACGCATCGTGCGCTCGCACGCACGCACGCCCACACACACACACACACACACACACACGCACGCACGCACGCACGCACGCACGCACGCACGCACGCACGCACGCACGCACGCACGCACGCACGCACGCACGCACGCACGCACGCACGCACGCACGCACGCACGCACGCACGCACGCACGCACGCACGCACGCACGCACGCACGCACGCACGCACGCACGCACGCACGCACGCACGCACGCACGCACGCACGCACGCACGCACGCACGCACGCACGCACGCACGCACGCACGCACGCACGCACGCACGCACGCACGCACGCACGCACGCACGCACGCACGCACGCACGCACGCACGCACGCACGCACGCACGCACGCACGCACGCACGCACGCACGCACGCACGCACGCACGCACGCACGCACGCACGCACGCACGCACGCACGCACGCACGCACGCACGCACGCACGCACGCACGCACGCACGCACGCACGCACGCACGCACGCACGCACGCACGCACGCACGCACGCACGCACGCACGCACGCACGCACGCACGCACGCACGCACGCACGCACGCACGCACGCACGCACGCACGCACGCACGCACGCACGCACGCACGCACGCACGCACGCACGCACGCACGCACGCACGCACGCACGCACGCACGCACGCACGCACGCACGCACGCACGCACGCACGCACGCACGCACGCACGCACGCACGCACGCACGCACGCACGCACGCACGCACGCACGCACGCACGCACGCACGCACGCACGCACGCACGCACGCACGCACGCACGCACGCACGCACGCACGCACGCACGCACGCACGCACGCACGCACGCACGCACGCACGCACGCACGCACGCACGCACGCACGCACGCACGCACGCACGCACGCACGCACGCACGCACGCACGCACGCACGCACGCACGCACGCACGCACGCACGCACGCACGCACGCACGCACGCACGCACGCACGCACGCACGCACGCACGCACGCACGCACGCACGCACGCACGCACGCACGCACGCACGCACGCACGCACGCACGCACGCACGCACGCACGCACGCACGCACGCACGCACGCACGCACGCACGCACGCACGCACGCACGCACGCACGCACGCACGCACGCACGCACGCACGCACGCACGCACGCACGCACGCACGCACGCACGCACGCACGCACGCACGCACGCACGCACGCACGCACGCACGCACGCACGCACGCACGCACGCACGCACGCACGCACGCACGCACGCACGCACGCACGCACGCACGCACGCACGCACGCACGCACGCACGCACGCACGCACGCACGCACGCACGCACGCACGCACGCACGCACGCACGCACGCACGCACGCACGCACGCACGCACGCACGCACGCACGCACGCACGCACGCACGCACGCACGCACGCACGCACGCACGCACGCACGCACGCACGCACGCACGCACGCACGCACGCACGCACGCACGCACGCACGCACGCACGCACGCACGCACGCACGCACGCACGCACGCACGCACGCACGCACGCACGCACGCACGCACGCACGCACGCACGCACGCACGCACACACACACACACACACACACACACACACACACACACAATGCGTAAAATTTGGCCGGCAACTTCTCATGGTGCGCCTCGGGTAATGCTAATGCTGATGAAAACAAACATAAATAGCCTAAATTGCATAGGTAACTTTGATATGTTATAACTCCGTCAAAAACATCGTATAGATTTCTTTTTTTTTTTTTAATTTGTAGGAAAAAGTTTATATCACTGAAAAAAAAAGTAATATATTCAATAAGATATGTTATTGCGGGCTGCCAATTACAGATATACTCAATACAATAATATATCATCTCAATACAATAATATTTGCTATTAATGCAAGTACAATATGTTGATACTGCGATAGCAGTATCAACATATTGTACTTGCATTAATAGCAAATATTATTGTATTGAGTATTTTATGTAGTTGGCAACCCGCAATCACATATGTTATTGGCTATATTACACTTTTTTTTATGTATAAAAGGAGAAAATTAAAATCTGATAAATGTTCTTTAAAATAAAGATTTCGGGGTGGTCCTGTTTGTCTACGTTCCCGATTGCTTACTGTTTCCTTTGCACACAAATTTTACAGAAATTCCCGATTGCCCAGATTCCCGATTGCCCATATCCCGATTGCCTACTGCTACATTTGCAAACACGCAAAAAAATCAAGATGCAAAAGTACGATTGCACACGTTATATTATTACGCTCATACACATTGCACACGTGACAATTACCACATGGGTTTGCGACTTTCCAGGCACCCCTACCGACGGGTTGCGGGAGGGAGGGCGAAGCCCCCTCTTGCACGCGCGCGCGCGCGCGCGTGTGTGTGTGTGTGTCTACGCTTCGTGCTGTTCCACATGGGTTTGCTACTTTCGAGCATAAAAACCATTATTAAATCAAAGCGCCCAAGTTATTGGAATCGTGCCTTCAGAGTGTATGAGCGCAATGATATCACATGTGCAATGTGTATGAGTGTAATAATATAATGTGTACAATATGCACGTGTATAATAGCGTTACGTGTGCAATGTGTTTGCGCGTAATTATATAACGTGTGCAATGTGTACGTATGCAATAGCGTCACGTGTACATTGTTTATAAACGTAATAATATAATGTGTGCAATGTTCACGTGTGCAATGTGTATGAACGTAATAATATAACGTGTACAATGTATACGTGTGCAATAGCATCACGTGTGCAATGTGTATGCGCGTAATTATATTACGTATGCAATGTGCACGTGTGCAATAGCGTCACGTGTGCAATGTGTATTTTACACCTTGATTATTTTTGTGTGTGCAAATGAAGCAGTAAGTAATTGGGTCGTGGGCAATCGAGAATGTTGGTAATCGGGAATTTCTGCAAAATTTGTGCGCAAACGAAGCAGTAGGTAATCGGGAACGTAGGCAAACGAAATCCACTCAAGATTTCAAGCTTTAAAATGAAAAAAAAAACTTTCCAATGCAATAAATTTTTGTAAAGTTTATTATAGGAAGTTGAGTGAAATTTTGGTATAAATTTTTATTGCGCTAATTTTGTTGCTCAATATATATTCTAACTCTAGAAGGTGCATAATAATTAATAATATTTTATGCCTGCGTTATTAAATATAGGGAAATAGATATATATTACTTCTTAATATATTGATGTTTATTAATTTAAATTTTAATTATTTTAAAAAAGTGAGTCATCTTCAAGTATAATATATTCTCATCCTTCAACATTTCCCTTGTTGGAATTATTTGGATTTATTATTAATAAACATATATTGCTATAACAGAACAGTAAGTAAAATATGATTAAATAAACATTAATACTCTAATATTACGTGATATAATAAATTTTATAATTTTGATCAATTTATTCATAATTTTTGAAAATTACTTCATAAAAAATTAATGAATGAATGTATATGGGCATATATAGTATATACTTTTGATATAATTTGAGAAAATTTTTTTAGATCTATGGTATATTTTGAGGACATTTTGCACTTTAAGGACCATCTTCAATATTTTTCTCGTTTGATATATTTTGAGGACTGTCCTTAAAATTTCTAAATTTTATAGTTTGTAACAATTAAGGACATAAAATAAATATCTTCAAAATAAACCAAATATATATGGATATCTTTTGGTATCTGGTACATTTTAAGAGGTGGTCCCATTTGTCTACGTTGCCTACTGTTTTGTTTGCATACAAATTTTGCAGAAATTCACAATTGCCGATATTCCCGATTGCCCACGTTCCGATTGTTTACTGTTTCATTTGCACACATAAAAATAATCAAAGTACAAAATACACATTGCACACGTAACGCTATTGCACACGTGCACATTGCACACTTTATATTATTACGCTCATACACATTGCACACGTGACGCTATTACACACGTGCACATTGCACACGTTATATTATTAAGCTCATATAAATTGCACACGTGACGCTATTGCACACGTGCCCATTGCACACATTATATTATTACGCTCATACACATTGCACACGTGATGATATTGCACATGTGCACATTGCACACGTGATATTATTACGCTTATACACATTGCACACGTTATATTATTACGCTCATACACATTGCACACGTGATGCTATTACATACGTGCACATTGCACACGTTATATTATTATGTTTATACACATTGCTCACGTGATATAATTACGCGCATACACATTGCACACGTGATAATTACCACATGAGTTTACGACTTTCCATGCACCCTTACCGACAGGGTGGGTGCGGAAGGGGGAGCGAAGCCCCCCCTTGCACCCGCCTGTGTGTGTGTGTGTGTGTGTGTGTGTGTGTGTGTGTGTGTGTCCACGCTTCGTACTGTTCCACATGGGTTATGCAATAGCGTCACGTGTACAATGTGTTTGCGCGTAATTATATCACGTGTGCAATAACGTCACATGTGCAAGGTGTATAAGCGTAATTATATCACGTATTCAATGTAAACGTGTGCAATAGCATCACGTGTACAATGTACATTTTGCACCTTGATTATTTTTGTGTGTGCAAATGAAGCAGTAAGCAATCGGGTCGTGGGCAATCGGGAATGTTGGTAATCGGAAATTTCTGCAAAATTTGTGTACAAACAAAGCAGTAGGTAATCGGGAACGTAGGCAAACGGAACCCACTTCATTATAAGAACACAAGAAACAATTGAAATTTATTTCATGTACTCACAAAATATCTCTATGAATCATGTTTTCTAATCAATTTTCCGACCAATGTTTAAAAATATCGATAAAGTTAAGAAAGCCTGAACAGTCTGCAGCTAAATTTTGGTGCTAATTATAATTTTATTAATTTAATATTTTTAGCTCATATAAACTGCGCACAATTTCGTCAGTCTTGAAAACATAGTTACAGGCTAAATACCGATTCCAACAGATGTTTACAGATATTTTGCATAAATACACGAGAATAGGTTAAATTACGTTCTGCGTCTTTAAAATGTACCAATTATTAAAAAATCAAATAATTGATACAAATTTCTTAAAATTATAATTATCATGACTATAAAGTAACAAAAAGTTTCAATAAAAACAATTAATAAAAGTACATAAATTGCAGAAGAATTAAGCGATGTACAAATGTCCTCATATTAACCAATTAGTATATTACTGCATATGTATATGTCATTGTGTATTGAAATAGACTATATATAAGAAATTATGGAATTTTCAGAAAAACGAGTAGATAATTAAGAAAAACATCTACATTGAACAAATATTATTGACCGTCTCTAATTAAATATATGTATGTAGATATATATGTCGTAAATGTCTCGAAATCATACGTACAATTATAATTACAGGTTATTGGTATAACAATGTTGTGTATGTAAACATGTATGCCTTAAACGTCTTCAAATTATACATATAACTGTACTTATATGCAGGGTTTATATACGGCCGGTACATAAACGTGGAAATACTTGCGTTTGTTTGTAAGTAAGAAGACTAGAGAACAGGAGAGAAAAAAAAATTTTGCGTCTAAAAAAAGATTTCATCTTAGAAAAAGCTTTCTTTTTGCATCTAAAAAAAAATTCATAATTCGTGACATAAAAAAAATTACTAAAAGAATTATTTTGGATTCTTTGTGATATCTGGATAATAGGTATATGAAATAAAAGTATAAAAAAAGTGTACAAAGTATATAAAAAATGTAATATGTAGTATAGATATGTATTGAAAATATAAAAAAGTATTTAAAGATAAATATCTTTCAATTTTATATTCTATATGTCTTAGTATCCTGTTTTATAAATCTGTATTATTATTTTTAAAAAAGTAACGAAAAGTAACGATTTTTTGTTATTTTTAAAGTAACGGTAACGCGTTATTTTTTACGACCGGTAACGAGTAACGGTAACGAGTTACTTTTTATCAAGAGTAACGGTAACGGAGTTACTTTTAAAAAGTAACTTTCCCAGCCCTACTTATATGTTATTGGTATAACATGTAACATTATTATATGTAAGTAATTATATGTATAATTTCAAAACATTTAAGACATACATATGTCATAATAATATGTAAGTAATTATATGTATAATTTCAAAACATTTAAGACATACATATCAACATACATATATATAATTAAAGACAATCAATAGTATATGCTCAATATAGTTGTCTCTAATAATTATCTAATCGTTTTTCTGAAAACTATTCAAAATTTCACATATATGGTTTATTTCAAAGACTTATAATAAATTGATGGTTTAATATGAGGACATTTGTACATTTTATGGATTATTATAAGAACATATTAAAAATATATAATTTAATACAGTTACGTTTTCAGAATAACGTTACAATCTGCGTATTACACAGAAATTGAAAATGTTGACATTAAAATTCGTAGTCTTGTAAATGCAAAGCGTGTCGGAAAGAATAAAAAAAGGTTTCCCAGACCACAAACTTAGTGTCAAAAATTCTCAATTTTTCAGCAGTTTAGACCATGTCGGAAAAGACAAAAATCTTTGACACTGGCAGTTAAGAGATTAAAGAACCGTGTAATACGCAGTTCTGAAAAGTAACTGTAAATCATATAATATTATATCTTTAATATGTCCTTATAATAATCCATACATAACATGTACAAATATCCTAATACTAACCCATCAGTCTATTATTGTATATGTATATGTCCTTGAAATAGACCATATATGTAAAATTATGAATAGTTTTCAGAAAAACAATTAGATAATTATTAAAAACATCTACATTGAGCAAATAGTATTGATTGTCTTTAATTATACAATATGTATGTATGTAGATATATATGTCTTAAATGTTATGAAATTATACGTATAATTACTCCTAAATTTTTTGGAGTAAAATGTCATTCCAAAAGAGTGAATTTTCGACGCGTCGAAACCTTATGTTATGGTTATGTCAACTCGTGTGTGAAGGCTCTGGCCTGTGGCACACGCTTTCCGAAAGACGTAACAATAAGGTTTCGACACATTCGATAGGACGACCGTAATCGTAACCGGCGAAATCAAGTATGTGATTGGTCAAAACCTTACTGTTACATCTTACAGAAAGCATGTACTACAGGCCTAATTCTCTCGCGGCGAAGAAAATTAATTTTTGTATGCGTTAATCGCACTGCAGATGGTCTTTATATAGCGCATCGGCTGCACTTTACTTCGCAGAGAGTATATAAGCCGCTTGCCCGTCTATCAGCGGTACCACGCACTAACTGGCAGGTTGACTCTTCAATTACGAGTGAAATAAATTCACTCAAATAAAACATTCATTCCAATAGAAAGAGTGAAAATGTGCACTTCTTGATGAAAAGTGAAAGAATTCACTTTATATGAGTGAGAAATAACTCCAATCGAGTGAGTTGGTGTGTCACCCCATACTTCAAGTGAGATTTTTACTCTAAAAAATTTAGAGAGTATAATTACATTTTATTAATATTACAATGTTATGTATGCATACAGACATGTATATCTTACATGATTTGAAGTTATACATACAATTATACCAATAACATGTAAGTATAATTATAAATATAATTTTAAAACATTTAAAACGTATATATCAACATATATATAATTAAAAACAATCAATAGTATATGCTCAATATAACTATCTTTAATAATTATCTAATCGTTTTTCTGAAAACTATTCATAATTTCACATATATGGTCTATTTCAAGGACATATACATAAACAATAATAGATTGCTGGGTTAATATGAAGACATTTGTATACTTTATATAAGTAAATAAAATATCGAAAATATTACAAATCTTTGCATGTTTTACTCTAACTGTATCTCAATAGAACATAAAGTCATATTTTTAAACATTAATTTATCTTGTTGTGTACATACTTTTAAAGTCCTCAAAAATGACCATTCATATAAAACTATTAATATTATATAAAATATAATATCATTTTTAATTATAGCTATAAAGTGACATTATTTGGTTCAAACATTAAATCATAAAATGCTTTCAAATTATACATCCATGTTCCCATAATAATGTATACATAAAAAAAATATATATATATATATATTCTCATATTAGCCCAATGACGTATTAATATCTTGCGTCTTCAAATGGACCATATATATAAATTATAAAATATTTTGAGAAAATTGACATAGATATTTATTATAGGAAGCTATATCGATTAAACAATATTAATTGCCTCTAAATATATGCATGTATATGGGTCTTCTTAAAATGTCATCAAAATATATCAAAAGCATATATATATATATATATATATATATATATACATATACATATATATATATGTAATTATATACATATATTTTATATATGTTTCAAAAAATTAAAAAGCATTAAAAGCCAAAATTACTTATATATAATTAAATATAGGTTCCACCATTCAATTTTGGGGAAAACAAAATAATAATTTCTGCTATAAGAGCTGCGCTGAAAGTAATGTTATTTCTTTAGTCACTTTCAATGATTCTCTTTTTCATATGTTCTTATATTAAAACATAAAAACGGATTAATCTTAATAATATATTACACAATATATTACATAATATAGAGCATAAATACATATATTCTTTTTTTTTATTTTACTATATTTTATTTATCTCTAAACTTAACAATAAACTATTACTTTTATTACCGATTAGTACCAATAATAATAATAATGATGATGATAATGATAATGATAATGATAATGATAGTGATGATGATGATGATGATGATGATGATGATGATGATGATGATGATGATGATGATGATGATGATGATGATGATGATGATAATAATGATGATGATAACAATCATTTTTAATTAAAAAAATTAGTTTAAAAGATTGATTAAAAGAAACAATTTTTAATATTTATTTAATAATTATTTACTATATATTCTTACACATTTGTTAATATTTTAATAAAATGCCTAGACGAACAATAAAATATAGTATAGAAGAACAAAAGAAATTGCAACAACAACGTCGTGAAAATAAAGCACAAGCTCAATATAAACGGCGACAAATTATAAAAACAGCAGTTAATAAAAATAATGTAATAATAAATGAAATGTCTGATACTATTTGTATTGCCAGTACATCGTCTACTAATTATGTAACACAACGTACTACATGTGCGGAATATCAATCTCGTTATCGGTTACGTAAAAAAACATACCCTTTAATTATTAATAATATGGTATTAAACAATGATTTAGTTGAACATTATATTGGTCCTATGAATGTATTATGTGTTCATTGCAATGCTAAACATTTTGCTGTTGAAAAAGTTTCTAATAAAGATAATTCGTTTCATGATTGTTGCAATCATGGAGCAGTAGATCTTGAACCTTTACCTACATTCCCTCATTTTTTACGTGCTTTATTCGATGGACATCACGCAAAATCTAATAACTTCTTTCAACATATTCGTAGTTATAATTCTTCATTTTCATTTGCGTCATTTAATGCTAATTTGATTAATTTTCAAAATAACCGACCTGGTCCATATTGTTTTAAAATACAGGGGCAAATATATTATCAAATTAATACAGCATTATACGCTGCACAAAATGAAAGTCCAACTTATGGGCAACTTTTTATTGTCGATCCAAATGAAGCTATAAATCACCGTTTTAATGAAAATTCGAATTTAGATTTCGAAATCTTACAAAATCTTGAGCATGTAATGAGAGAATGTAACATTTTTGCTAAATCATATCAAATGATGAGTGAAGAATTAGAAAATCAACAACAATTACTATCTAATGAGTCGATACCAGAATTACAATTAATATTTACTTTAAAACCTGAAATGGATCGACGTCGATATAATATCCAAAGAATAAATGAAGTTGCTGCCGTTTTTTCTACAACTGCAGATGGAGAAATCCCAGAATCATATGTTACAATACGCAATAAAAATACTAAAACTTTACAAAGCGTTAGTACTATGGATCCAAATGTTGAACCATGGATATATCCATTGTTTTATCCATATGGTACTCAAGGATGGCATTGTCATTTAAAAAAATTAAACAGTAATAGACGAATAACTAGAGGACAATATATTAAGCATCGCATGGCTATTCGTGATGACTTTAATGTTTTCTTATTAGGACGACGTTTATTCCAACAATGGCTTGTAGATAATTATGTAAAAATTGAAAAAGATAGAATGAATTTTTGTAGAGCTCATCAAAAAGAATTACGCTCTGAAACATATCAGGGTTTAATTGATTATATGCAAAATATGGCAAATAATTTAAATGGACATATTGGGAAAATGGTTATACTTCCTTCTACATTTATCGGTTCACCACGTAATATGTTACAAAATTATCAAGATGCAATGGCAATTGTTGCTAAATTTGGTAAACCAGATCTTTTTATCACAATGACTTGTAATCCAAAATGGCGTGAAATTGAAGAAAATCTCTTGTATGATCAACAAGCTTCTGATAGACCTGATATTTGTACACGTGTTTTTAATATTAAAAAAGATTATTTAATAAACTTGATTACTAAACAAAATTTTTTTGGTGAAGTAGCAGCATATTTATATGTCATTGAATTCCAGAAACGAGGTTTGCCTCATATGCATATGTTAATAACTTTAAAACATAATTTTAAAATAACAACTCCACAAATTGTCGATAAATATATATCTGCAGAAATTCCTGATCCAACAGAAAATTGTAATTTACATAATATAGTTATGAAACATATGATACACGGACCTTGTGCCAATTGGTGTTTAGTAAATGGACAATGCTCAAAGCGTTATCCGAGAAATTTTCTGGAGGAAACCAAGATGGATGAAGATGGTTATCCTTACTATTGTCGACGAAATACTGGTACAACTTTTGAACGTCCCGGCGGATATACAGTTGATAATCGTAACGTTGTTCCATATTGTCCTATTTTGTCGATTATATTCAATTGCCATATTAATGTTGAAATAGTTTCCAGCATTAAGTCGGTTAAATATTTATATAAGTATATATATAAAGGTCATGATGCTGCTTCTATAACAATTGAACCAATAACAAATAATACAGTTATTAATCATGATGAAATACATGATTACATCGAAGCTCGTTACGTAGGACCTGTAGAAGCTAGCTGGCGTATACTCGGTAAAAAGTTACAAGATAAAAGTCATTCTATAATTCGTTTACCAGTTCATTTGCCAAATGAACAAAATGTAATTATTGAAAATGATTCCATTGAAGAAGCAATGACTACTGCTGTAAATCAAGTCACTATGTTAATTGATTATTTCGCACTAAATTTACGTGACACAGAAGCAAGAAAATATTTATATACAGAAATTCCACACTATTATACTTTCAAAAAAGAAAAAATTAACGGCAAAAATGTATCACACTGGGTAAAACGGCATAATTATTTTAATTGCATAGGTCGTATGTATTCTGTGAGTCCAACACAAATAGAATTATTTCATTTACGATTATTATTACTAACTATTAAAGGAGCTACAAGTTTTAATAATTTAAGAACTGTAAATGGAGAAACTTATCAAACATTTTCAGAGACATGTTTAGCTTTAGGTTTAATTGAAGATGATGATGAATGGATACGAGCTATGAATGAAGCTGTTGAGTGGATGATGCCACGACAATTACGTAAATTATTTGTACGCATTTTATTACATTGTCAACCATTACATCCTGAACAACTTTGGAAAAGTTTTAAGGTAGCAATATCGGAAGATTATATAAGACATCTCGGTACACTACAAGGACAAAGAAAAGCTTACAAACAAATTAATGTTATGCTTTTAGCTGAAGGAAAAAGCTTTGCTGATTTTCCACAAATGGAACAATTAGCAGAAAATAACGAAGAGGAGGATTACGTGACATTAGAACAAGCTATGGAAATTGGTACTAGACAATATAATCAATTAAATGAAAAGCAAAAAGATATAGTTGACTTAATTTTAAACAAATTAGATAATTATAGTTATAATAATGATAATTGTTATTATATTGATGGTCCAGGAGGAACTGGTAAAACATTTATATATACAACCATTTATTATTTAGCTCAAATTAAAAATAAACGTGTATGTACAATGGCTTTCACAGGCATTGCAGCAACGTTACTTCCTGCTGGAAAAACCATTCATAAAACTTTTGGATTACCAGTTCCATTATTTGCCGATTCATCATCTGCCATTAAAATTCAATCTAAAGAAGCTCAGTATTTAAAAAAAATAGATGTCTTTATTTGGGATGAAGCTCCCATGGCACCACGATATGCTCTAGATATTATGGATCGAACACTCCGTGATATTATGAATAATGATTTACCATTTGGTGGAAAAATTGTTATATTGGGTGGTGATTTTAGACAACTTCTTCCAATTAAAGTACGAGGTACTCGAAGTGAAATTATAAATCTTTCTATTAAATTTAGTAACATATGGAAATATTTTAAAAAGTTTTCTTTAATACAAAACATGCGAGTTTCTCTAAATGAAATTGAATTTGCAAAATTTTTAATAGAAATGGGTGATGGGAAATTGAATGATTCTAATGACAATATTCAAATTCCTGAATGTTGCATAGCTCCATCTGATGCAGATATTGTTACAGATATATATGGTGATTTAATACAAAAAAGAGATTTTAATAAGATAGCTAAATGTGCGATACTTTCAGCGAGAAATATTGATGTAGACGAAATTAATAAACGAGTTGTTGAATTACTAAATGTAACAGAAGAACGAATTTATACAAGTGTAGATAGTGCTGTAAACTGCGGTGATAATGGTGATATTGGTGAATCTTTATTACCAGAATATTTAAATAGTTTGTCTCCATCATGTCTTCCTCCTCATGAATTACGTTTAAGATTAAATTGTATTATTATGTTAATAAGAAACCTTAACATCAATGAAGGACTTTGTAATGGTACTAGATTAATGATCATAGAACTTGGCGATCATTTATTGAAATGCAAGATTTTAACTGGTGATAAAACAGGAGATATTGTTTTTTTAAATCGTATAACATTATACTGTGAAAATGTATATCCTTTTACATTTAAAAGAAGACAATTTCCGATAAAAATAGCCTTTGCTATGACAATTAATAAATCTCAAGGACAAACATTTGATAGAGTAGGAATAGATCTTCGCAAAGATGTTTTTAATCATGGACAACTTTATGTTGCTTTTTCGCGAGTTCGTTCTTGGCAAGCATTAAAAATTTATCTAGGTAAACAACGAGATAATAATAATGTTAAAAATTATGTATATAAAGAAATATATTTATAACATTTATTATTTTTTCGTTTTTAACTATTTGTATTATTAAGAACGTAGATAAAAACTATAGATACATAAGAAATAAACTGATTAATAAAGATAGATACATGGGAAATAAGAAAAATAAATAGATTAAAAATAAATCAATAACATAGATTAAGTAGATAGACGATAATTGAATAGATATTTATAACGCGAAGTACCTAACGGGGATAAAAATTGACATCATTGTCGACTTCGTTTCTCTTGAGATGTATACAACGATAATGAACGGGAAAGTGATTCACTGGTGCCTTTTCTTCAACCAGGTTTTTTTCCACATTCCTGGTGACGGAACTATCAATAGAATAGTTCTGTGCAACTTAAAAGTTTAGTAGGATGGTGTCCCTACTTTACTACATATAAGAATTTTCTTTTTCTTGAAAATCATTCAAGAAAAAACCAGATTTTCTTCCACATACTTGGTGACAGAACTTCTAACAGAATAGTTCTATACAAAAAGATACCCTGGAAATAACCCATTATGATTTCCAAGGTATTCCCAAGCATTAAAACAAAGACACCCGAGGGGGTTTTAGTCGGTAAGAGTCCGGCATAACCTTCACTGAAAGTCGTAGGTTATCCATGAGGATTTCCCCCCCCGATATCAAAAAAAAAAAAATCTAGATGGCTGGAAAACTGATAAACAAATAATAAACAGATGGGTAGTTAGAAAATTAATAAATAGATAAAAATAAATAAAAAAATAAAATAAATAAATAGAAATAGAAATAGAAATATATATTTATTTATATATCTCGTATACATATAAATATATATGCATACTTATATACATTAATGTATATAAGCATATATGTATACACACAGAAAAAAATGTAATATAGCCAATAACATAAGTGATTGCGAGCTACGAACTACATAAAATACTCAATACAATAATATTTACTATTAATGCAAGTACAATGTTGATACTGCAATAGCATATATTATTGTATAGAGTATATCTGTAGTTGGCAGCCCGCAATAACATATCTTATTGAATATGTTATTTTTCTTTCAGGGTACGTATACATATAAATTGAACAAATGGCGCGCGCGTAGCGCGCGCCTGTCTTGTTCTAGTAATTATTAAATTTATAAATATTCTTTATATATATATATATAAAGAATATTTATAAATATATATATATATATATATATATATATATAAAGAATATTTATAAATTTAATAATTATGATAATATATAATATATATAATTTTATATTATTAAGGTAATTGATGGTTTGCACAGAAGACGGTCCAAAGGAGATAAAGGATTTTAAAATTATTGAAATAAGTAAGTAATAAAATTATAAATATATATATATATATACTCACGTTATTGCACAAAAAGAAAAAAAAATGCACAAACCAGCACGAGTACAAAAATCCTTCACCTGTATAAATTAATAAAATTATTAACATTAAACGCAGCAAAATAAAATTCAAATTATATTTATCTAAGTTTTATCAATAATATATATTTTTATAAATTGACTACAAATATACAATGACCGGCGCAAATACCTGGACATGTCATCAAGATATCGAAGGTGCATTAAGAAAGAGGTTACAATAAATATATAAATAATAATACACATTTCAATTCTCTTTTTATCGTGTTATCAATTTATAAAAAAGTAACGCACAAATATATAAAGAGATTGAAATAATCATATTCTGTATTTCCAGATTTTTGACATATCCAGACATTTATACCAGTCAGTGACATAAAAAATTAAAATTTACTTAAGACGTTTATAAAATAACGTGTATGTTATAAAATAACGTATAAAATTACCGTTTCGCTGAAAATTACAAATTTCGTCCCACAAACAACAACGCAAGCTACTATCGTATCTCTTGACAATAGACACAATCACTAACAATTAATAATTGATCGTATACAACCACTTTCCGAAACGCGCTATCAGCGCCGTGATATCAGAAAAAGTACATGCACCCTTCCTGCTTATCGACTTAAAAAATCCCTATAAAACCATATACCATATACCATAAAAGTCACGTGGGTCGCAAACGGCTCGCTCGCGCCACGCGTTAGCTCGTGTCAAACCATGTGTAGTGTATTGATGGGTCACATAGATCGCCAGTGGCTCGCTCGCGCCACGCGCCAGCTCCCACTAAGAGTATGTTCCATTTTATGCATGATGCACATAATGCATTTTGACAAACAACAAGGATAAACGATGCACCATGCATATTATGCGTGAAACGGAACACATTCTAAGTGTCGTGCAGTGAGGTTATATTATGATGACAGTTTCGTGAAGATCGTGTCATAAAATGACAGATAGTGTAAGTGTATTAATGTACCTTTATATTTAAAGAAATTATAAAAGAATTTGCATAAATAAAAATAGAACATTTTCTTTTGTATTATTTCTTTAAATACAAAGGTACACAAATAGGTACAGGGATACTAATAGGGACACTCCTCTATTATTGCCCTTCTATCCTGCTCTATACGAGTCAGAAGAAGTCAGGCTCAGTGATAAAATAAAGAAGCAGTAATCTAAGATACAAGAAAATTTTATGTGTACGAATTTTGTTATATATTATATTCTTATACTCTATGATTGCAGGAGAAAAGCATTGAATATAATGAAAAGAAAAAAAACGACCACTGACCAAAAAAAAAGATTATTATACATGAAGCATTAATTCTATATCCAGAATTTATGTCACTTAGAATTTTTTCCTCGATGCATCCTAGCAGGTATGGTCTTTTGCTTTTATTTAATTATCTTATTGATTCTTTTAAAGTTTTTCTACATAAACGATCTTGCAGAAACAGTTTTGTACGAAGAGTAGCAAATAGCCTATACAATTTGCGAACATCTTCAAGAATAGATGTCTGTTCTGATAATGGAATATTAAGTATACGTATTCGTGACACTCACACACATAGAGATTCTGCGCTTGCTGGACAATAAGCAAACGTCGAAGAAATTTCAATAGTATGTGTTGTGTGTCGATTTTAATTTAGTGTAAGATATTGAATATCATTAATTTATATATGTGATGTTTATATTCATTTTTTAGGTGAAGACCACACTAGGTGAAGAAGCTGTTGGCATGTTATTTAACATGGACAAGATAAAATTCTTGCAATTGTGTCGCCCTACGCTCTCTCCGTTATAGATTTCTATATCTCATAATGAATCGTCATACTCTTTTGGTATTAAAATGTTATTTACTATTCCCTTACAAAAAAAAACTACAAGAATACGAAAAAATTACTGGTATACTATTGAAAACTTCAGTTCTTTAATAGTATACCAGTAATTTTTTCGTATTTTATAGTTTTTTTTCGTAAGGGTTACACTACTTGTAAATATTTAAATAATAAATGTCTCGAGCTGATCTATATACTTATACAACTCTTGTTTCCAACATCCAACATTAAAACTGTATGATGTACGTAACAGACGCTCAGTGATCTCAAATGTCTGTATTATATCATTATTAGTAACTAATTCAGAATTTGTAAAATTTGTCAGGATATTCTTACATTCGTTGATAAGTTAATTAAGAATTTTTGCTGGTAAAGTTGCAAATGTTAAGTTAAAGTAATCATGCATTATACCAAAGACCTCTCCAAATTTAACATGGAGCTATCATTGCACCTAGTTATTACATTAATTACTAAACAATGATTTATCTATTTTATTCTGTTATTATTCTCTGCGACACGAAGTGACATTAAAATTGTTGATGTTGATTAATAACGTTTTAAAGAAAATTTCGCACATATAGGATTAGTATTTTATACCGAGTGATCTGATTTGCCCAAAGAAATGTCGATAACAATCCTGGTTCAAAATTCGAAGTTTCAAACGCTTGAATTTATACGTCTTCAAAATCGATTGACAAACCGCATTCTTTGTAGTCCTAGAAGAATGAAAAATGCGGTCCGACTTTAACGTGTCCATTCACGGAATTGAACAATTGATCTTTGTAAGTATAAAAAACATTTATTTCTTCTTTTTTATATGAATTATTTGAAGTTTACGAGGCTTCAAACACTTGAATTTGTACGTTTTCAAACTTACTCTTTCCCAGAATGGAAAATGCGGACTGTTATGCGATATAGTAACTTAATTTTTTAATGTGTGTCCATTCATCACGTCCTTTCATGATTTTCAGGGCGTCGTTAATCGGAGTTAAAAATAAAAAATCAATAAAATAAATATAAGTATAAAAACCATTTATTTCTTTTTTTACATAAAGTTAGTAACAACTATTTGAAGATTATATTATACTTATTGTATGGTTTTTTCCGCCTCGCCCGCGCCGTCCGCCTCGTCCGCGCCATTCGCCTCTGTTCCCATGGCTTTTTTGCCAGCGAGCTGTAATAACATTATATTATTATTTTCTTTATACATTAAATGTTTGTTTTAATCCTATAATGATAAACATATTTTTTTTAATAATTTCAAACGTGGATTATATCTTTAAAATAAATTCTAGGGTTAATATGAAATTAATCATGAAAGTGCTTACGTTGCTGGTCGCTGGTCGGAGACTCGTTTCGTGGCTCTACTTGTTTTTCCGGTTGTGAGCTCGGCTCTGAGTTTAATCCTGATTGCGAGTTCGACGCCGGCTGTGAGCTCGGACCCGGCTGTGAATTCGGCTCTGGTGTCCGGTTCTTTTCTCGTTCATTAGCAGCGAATTGCTGTTGCATTTTTTTTAGTTGCGCTTCTAGCTCTGCGATTTTTCGATCCTTTGCATCTTCAATACCTTCAATTGCAACAGTAGCAAATTGCTGTTGCATTGTTTTTATATGCGCTTCTAGTTCTGCAATTTTTTTATCCTTATTAGCATCTTCTTCAATATTGTTTGCAGCTGCCATAATGCTAAAAAAGATAACTTTTATTATTGTTGTTTGTATTTTAATATTTAATATTATAAGTATTATAAATCTACTTACACGTCGTCATCGGCGTCGTCCATCTTTTTTCTTAATGTTAGACCAAGGGTCGAAGAACTATAGAACCCCTCACTCTGTATGAGTAGCGTGATTGTTAATGATAGTTTATGGTCGTGATGAATGTTTATAGGGATATGGTTCTATGGCTAGTTTTCATAAGTTTTTTATTTATTTCTGTACTGCTGCACTGATGCAATAAGTTATTAGAATAAGACAAATATATTTTTTCACATTCTTACTTATTGCATTAGTACAGCAGTGCAGGAATAAAAAACAAACCTATAATATTTAAGGTCGTCATAAATACTGTCAACCAATCACAAAGCCGTGTTACGTCCAGGTTTATGGATTTTGGGCTAGGTTCGGGAGATTGGTTAGGTGTGGTAGATAAAGAAGGAAGAACGTAATATGACACGACTCCCGAAGGCACAGGCTTGGGAAATAGACAAGTGCCTTAGGGGCGAACGCACTCTTTATTGCCAGAAATGTGGGTCAGTGTGCCGGTAGGCTCACTATAACCCCTATCTCTGAGCTGTGCGTCCGTTGGTCCTGGTTTTGAGTCAACAAATTTAATTGTTTTAACTCGGGATCGGACCCGATGCAGTTTTTAGTCGGGGAATGAGGGTAGGTTGACTAATAAATGAATAAGAAGATTTTAGAATTTAGTTCATATTTATTCTAACACTCGGTCTAAAATGAATAGTTACAATAATAGTCTTAGCGATCGCATTTATTTTAACGTAGTACTGGTCATGAAGTTACAATGCAAGGTTTATAAACAAAAAAATAAAATTGAAAGACAGTGTTTATTTATTATAGCATCTGGTGTAAAGGACTACAATTTAAATCAGATTGTGGTATTAAGTTTATAGGGTTTGATAGTATGTACATGTTTGTTACACTTTGTTTATTTGTTTTGTACAATACTAGTGACCTTACACAATAGTAAATTAAAATATGATAACTGTAATTAACTAACATAATTTGGACATGATTTAGGCTATATATATATATATATATGTACGTCCAGAGGCAGTTTCCGGGACCAAAAATTAAAATGCTTAAAAATATTTTTTTAATATCTTTCTTATCGTAATTTACCCCCCCCCTTGAGTAAAACAAGTGTATTCCTATTGGTTATTAGAAAAAAAATTAATTTGGTAGTTTCCAGGACATTTTATAGATTGGTAGATTCCGGGACACTGGTAGTTTCCAGGACATTTTATAGATTGGTAGATTCCGGGACACTGGTAGTTTCCAGGACATAGTTCGGAATGGCAGATTCCGGGACATTCTCTTTTTCCTATCTAATGGTACATTTAAGAACAAGAATCGGTTAAAAAAATAAATATCAAATTAATATTTATTCATTTAATTAAGTTTTGATAATAATTATAAACTGATGACAGTTACACATAAATATTAAATTATATAATCGTAATATTTAAATAATACAATTTAATTCATCAGTGCTATAGTGCTAACTAAAATACTACTATCTGCATTGAGATGTTAACTAATTGAAATATTTTTCAGTCGTTCTATATTTCTTAATTTTTTTAAATTGTTAATTTATAGAAGTTAAGTCATAAAGGTTTTTTTAAACATATTGTTTATGAAAAATAACTTAATGCAAATAGAAATATATTGTTTTTTTTTAATCTGTCCGCGTCCTGGAACATGCCATACATACGGAAATGCATATAAATTGTATGGCATGTTCCAGGACATGTGTAGATTAAAAAAAAATGTAATATGGTCTTATTTGCAATAAGTGTTCGTACCTTTTCATAAAAAATACATTGAAACGATTCTATTTATAACAAAACTAACAATAAAATAATAAGTTAATAAATGTAAAGCAGTAAATGTAAAGTTGATAATATGCGTTGCCTACGAGTACGCTAGATAATATCATGATGTGTAGGTAACAATAATACAATTCATAGCGTTATATTGTAGAAGATTCATCAATATGTGATAAGTTGTAGAAAATTCATTACATTTGACTATAACAAAGCTTTTAATATAGTGCTAACTAAAATACTGCTAATAATCATTCTAAAATAAATTAACCACGCCAATTGATTCTACATGAGAAACAACGAAGAAAACATATAATATGTCCATGCAAATGTTCCATTTATTATAAAAAAATTTATGAATTTCTATGTTCATTAATGGGGGTATTTACATGGACATATACACATTTTCATAGTGGTCTTTCGTATAGAATTAATTGGCATATTTTATTTTAGTCTAAGAAGATTATTTATTACTTTGTTTATAACATACTGTAAAAAAGAATTTTTTGCTATTAAATTTTTGTTGCAAGAATCTTTGCTAGGGACTGCGTTAATACTTTTTCGATATCACAACTTGTTTCGCCGTGGGACTGAATAGGTTAGTGAACTATTTATAAATAACTTTTCGGCAACAAAATAACAGAAGTATTGTGTATATAGAACATTATCTGCAAAACTTGTATACTTTAAAAATTAATTTATCTATAACATATTTTAATGTTTTTACAAATATGAGAAATTGACATTAATAATTGCCGCATTTAAAATAAATAAAGTTGTTACTGTACATAAAAATAAGCCAAAACTTCTTTTTCTATATTTGTAAATAGAGAATAGCCAATTTTTAACTATTTTAACTTTACCAATACAACAAAGTTTATAATTAATTTTGTATATGATTATTTTGTATATGATTATTTTTCTAAATTTAAGAGGTTATGTTCTGACATACCATAAATAAAAATGCATATAAATGGTATGGCATGTTCCAGGACGCAGGTGGATTAAAAAAAAAAACAATATACTTCTATTTGTAATAAAATTTCTTATTTTTTATAAACAATATGTTAAAAAAACCTTTATAACTTAATCTCTATAAATTAACAACTAAATAATGTTAAGAAATATAGAACGACTGAAAAATATTTCAACTTGTTAATATCTCAATGCAGGTAGCAGTATTTCATTTAGCACTATATTAAAAGCTAGTATCTGTATCTTTTTATAAACAATACAATTAAAAACTCTATTTATAATTAAATTAACAATAAAATTATTAGTTAATAAGTGTAAAGCAGTTGACCATATGCGTTGCTTACAAGTACGCTAGATATGATGTAGGCAATAATTAAACTCATAGCGTTTTATTGTAGAAGACTTATCAATATGCGTTAATTTATAGAAAATTCATTACGTTTAACTATAATGAGCTTCTAATATAGTGCTGACTGAAATACTGCTACCTACACTGAAATATTAGCTAGTTGAACTATTTCTCAGTCGTTCTATATTTCTTAAATTTGTTTAATTTTTAATTTATAGAGATTAAGTTATAGAGGTTTTTTTTTAACATACTGTTCATGAAAAACAAGAATTTTTATTGCAAATAGAAATATATTATATTTTTTTTAATTCGCCCACGTCCTGGAACATGCCATACAATTTATATTTCCCTATGTATGACATGTTTCAGGACATGTGTAGATTTAAAAATTAGTAATATGTTTCTATCTGCAATATGTATTCGTATCTTTTCATAAACAATACATTAAAAAAACTCTATAATAAAACTAATAATAAAATCATAAGTTAATAAACGTAAAACAGTTGATAATATACATTGCCTACTATGCAAGTTTTTTTAAACATGTAGGTTTTTTAAACATATTGTTTATGAAAAATAAAAACTTTTAGTGTAAATAGGAATATATTGTTTTTTTTTAAATCTATCCGCGTCCTGGGGAACATGCCATACATACGGAATTGCATATAAATTGTATGGCATGTTCCAGGACATGTGTAAATTAAAAAAAAAAATGTGAAATTTTTTTTAATGAAGTGATTCTTAATTGACTTTTTTATAGAATAGAAAAATTCTTTTACAGAATTAAAGTGTGCACAAAAATAAACACCGTAAATGTCGACTTAATTTAAAAAATAAAATAGAATTAAAAATATCTACTAATTTTTGATACGTAGAGCTGTCATTTTGCGAGGATATTTGCTTAATACAATAATTGTATAATATATATGTACAAAATGAAATGTGTGCGGGCTAGGGATAGAATGAAAAAACAATATCGTGCAAGTGGAAATAAATTAAAAGCTTAAAAAAATATTAACTTCTTCAGCTTTTTATAATTATAAATTCGGATACAAGATTATAAAAAAAGCAATTTAAAAAAATTTTTATTCTCGGTATGAAGTGCAATTCATAAACTGATATGAGTACGTATACTTTAATTCTGGAAAAGGATTTCCAAATCTATAAAAGAAATACGTGTAAAATCTTGTTAATGATGTGCATGAATGACACTTATCCACAAAGTTTGATGGCACTTTAGTATCCCCTTAATGATTTAATTGTAAATATATTAGAGTATGTAACCTAATTGGGCTTATCGGGATTATGTTAAGAATGTTTTAGCTATACATTAACAGTCAAAAGTCATTAAAATTTGAAAAATGTAAACTGTTTTTTAGGTTTATTTTTTTTAACAATGGCAAATAACTTTGGCCACAATTTTAGTCCTACAAAGAAACCAAATACAATGATAAGTAAAGAAAAAATTAACTAATAATGATGTATGCAACGAAAGCATGAATATCATATTCTGTGCTGCAGTTTTTGATAAATAACTTTTAAAATGGATTTAACTTTTTTACAATTATTTATTAGAGTTTTATTACTATATGCGTAAGACATTACATTTAATTTATAATGCTTCTTTTTCATTAAATTTGTACATAAAAACTATTAATTATGATATATGCAATATTAATTATTTTACATAAAAATAAATGTAAATTTAAAAAACTTGTAAAGCAATAAGAAAATAGTGCTCAAATTTTACACAGATGTTTAAACATAATAAAATGCTCTATTAAATTTTTATATATTTATAAAAATATGAGTGAAAGTAATATATAAAAACGAACGTTTCATTCTTTATGAATTCTTTTTTCTTATAACGTTTTCTATTGGAAAAACTAGTGCAACACTGGTGCGCACTGAGTGCAATTTTATTGTTCCACTGTGAAAATCAGTTCACATATTTTCAGTGTTTAATGTTCTACTGACAAAATTAGTGCAAAAAATTACACTGAGTGCAACGTTTGTTCCACCGTCTTTCGAGACGGTGGAAGGTGCCAGTGCAAATTAAAATAGATGTTATGTTTGTGCTTTAAGGTGTATTACATTATATGTTATTACATTATTTTAGTAAACTTTATAACAATGAAATTGTTTAATTTTAAATCTGTCTACTGATGTGTTCCACTGAACCACATTAAACCTGCACTATTATTACGCTAGTGAAGTTTTTCATCAAAATTTACTGCAGTGCTGGTGCTGCACCAGTTTTTTCTCCAGTAGAAAACGCTATTACATATATATTTACAATATTTAATATATTTTTTGAGTATATAATGTAATATCAAAAACTATATTTTCACATAAGGACAAAATTTAAATATAATATTTAAACAAATAATTGGAAAAATATAAAGGACACAATACATTTGCAAAACAATTTCGATGCCTAACATGCAAAAGAAAGACAAACATATCTTTAATTATAAATAACATATACCTTAAACATTCTTGAAAACTAAAAAAGGAAAAGAAATTTAATGAGATATGACTTTAAAATCCGCTGTCTTATAGAATTAAAATTAAATAAATCATGAATGCATATGTATGTTTCAATCGCAAGTTTTGTTTTTTCTTAACTGATAATGTAACTATGTCATTAAATCAGGTTTCTTATGGCTTAAGACATTGTATGTCACTTATTTCTGATAAAGGTGGCAGTTTTCCTTTACGCAGATATTTAAAAAATTACATTTTTGCACATCTGTTATTTCTTTATCTGTCCATCGTGTTTACCTTTGATATATTTTACAGGCTAAAATTTAAATATAGTCATTAATAAAATAATATCAAATAAAACCTTGACGCATATAATATAACTATCGCTTATTTACATACTTAATTTTTCTGTTCTTATATTTAAATAATGTATAACTATTTAAAAAAAAAATAACTAAGAAGTAACGACTCGTTATCTTTTTAGTAACTGTAACAAATTATTTTGCAAAATCGATAACTTGTAACTGTAATTAGTAACTTTTTTAATGATAAAACTGTAATTGTAACTAGTTACTTTTGCAAAGTAACTTTTCCAACCCTAAATTTTTCATAATAATAACATTAAAGGTAAAACACAACATTTAAGGTTGTAGCTCTATTAATAACAAGTCTTGGAACAATAAACTTCAATACAAGTAGTATTTATTTATTTGTAATTAAAAATCAGTTACTGATTACACCTCTTATAAGAAAAATTTAATTTAATTTAATATTATTGCAGGTTCTTCCAAATCTCTTTAAGTTTTTCAAATCATATACCTAAAATTTTTAATAAAATCTTCTGTATATTCTTTGAACAATTTAAAAAATAAATATTAAAATATAAAATTATAGATTACTTTGATGCAAAAAATTAATCTCAATTGGTAAATCTATAAATTATTATTCTTAGAGTATTATAATTCGATTGTTATAGTAATGCAGTATACGCTAACACTGATCTGACGATTAATGCCAAAAACATATTTTTAGTATAAAATTATTTTTTCCATAATCTCATATACTAAACTAAATATTTTATGGCAAACATTCCTTTTTTAATAAGGTAAAGCATTTATCACAAATTTATGACATATTCTACTAATTGTTTTCTTCTCGTATTAAGAGGAATAAGTTTTATAAAAAAAATATGTTAACTTGAAGCAGAGTAGCACTTTACGTGTAGCACAAAGAAGCAACGAGCAATGGATTTCTTTATAAGAATATTTTCTTTCTTTAGATTTTGGGAAGAATCCTCTTAAGGTTGCATATAAGAGTGAAATGGTGAAAGATTTAGAGAATTTTACGTATATCGAACATTTTTTCTGTAGCTAGTGTTATTACATTTTTGTAGGTCCGTACTGTACAAAAAAAAGAACAAATGTAAATGTACAATTTAAATAAGTTTCCCTTGGACCCCCGCAAAGTTTGATCCTACATAATAAAATTACCTTAATTAAAATGAATTAAACTTAATATAATTATTAACCTTGATTGAAGAAAAAATTATCGTCTTTACTGTTGATAGTTATGTCAACTCCATCATTAGAAACTGTTATATCCACGCCTTGATTTTTTTCTAAAATTTTTGACATTTCTAGTATGTCGACTTTAGCAACAGGTTGCTATAGATTTTTTTGTAGATATGTTTTGTAGGTATGATATTATGATGATCCATGAAGTTTGCTACTCTCGACATTTGATTATCCAACAAGTTTATATCCACTCATTCTGTTGCACATGTTTGCGCAAAGTAGTTAGACAAAGTGCGGAGCTATTTTTTACTCCACATAGGCTTGCAAAACCTCGCATTTGTTTATAAGCATGTTTATTTTCATTTTAATTATTGGGTAATCCAAACAAAAAAGATTATCTGATGGCACATTAGCATTTTTTTGAAATTATAGCAAAAGTTGAATACTTTTTAATATATGTGCATCTAACAGTACTGGAAGAGTTCTATGTAATTTACCGCGAATAGTAAATCTAATATAGTCATAGGTCTTATCAAATGAATCTTGTATACAATTTTTATAGAACCTGTCCCATAATCACACTCATGGTTTTTAAAGTCTTTAATTAAAATTCTTTCTGTTCCTCCAGCTCGACAATGATTAAAAACTTGAATGGCGATGAGTGTTATCTCTGCTAATGGTTTCCACATTGCATATGAAAATTCTTTTGTTAATATTTTACTATATTCTTCCATTTTTTTTAAATAATCACTAAGAAATTTAATGTTACGTGTTGAGGTAATATCATCTTTTTTTGTCGTTTAACTTTTATATGAGTTTTTGTTGCTACTTTATTTATAATTCCGCTAAAACTTCTACATCATATATTTTTCGTAAAATCATCAACATCTTTCCGCTTTATTAAATTTTTATCTATCATATATGTAACATCTAAGATTCTACTAATCTTTTTTAAACAAGAATAGAAGCATTAGTCGAATGTGTATATATATATTTGTTATAGTTTTAATCTAATTCTTCAATATCATTAATTGCCTTAATTAAAGTTCTGTAAAATTCTGGAGTATATGCAGCTGCTAAAGTGTTAATATCAGAGTATCAATTTCTAAAAGCTAATACTAAACGACCTAAAAAACAAATAATCTTGCATAGTATTGGATGTTGATGAATTTGCGTTTTACAAATACTATTTCTATACAGAATGATTGTACGATTGTATCTAATAGTTTTGATTACTTCATCTTCTTGCAAGATATGCAATATTTTTACTCTTATTCTTCTACTTGCCTCTGGGTAATATTTGACAATACTTTGCCGAGTTTTTTGTAAGATTCACAAAAAATGTGATTTTTTAATTTTATTACACTGCTGGAAATAATGTCTTAAATTATTTCGCGCATAAAATCCATTACAATAGACGCAGTTATCAAAATTTATACTTTATTGTTTTTCTTTTTTTGTAAGTTTTCTAACTGTTATTATTCGATCATGATTGCATATAAAAATAAAATTTACTTCTTTAATTTTACTTGCCATTTTACGCAAACGTTCAGCACATCCTCCTGGTAAATGCATAAAATCTTCAACTAGATCTTCATTACAATGTTTGGTTTCCAAATGACGCGCTATTTTATTTTGCAGAGTGTGAGAAAATAAACAAAAATTTTTTTGTTGCCTTGAAGACCACGTGATAATTTAGTAATTAATTCAGATTTATCACAGCCACTATTTCCAGGAATATTAAATTTAGTTGATCATATTTATTTCTTTCAGATACATTACTTTATTAATACTATTTTCTGAGTTTGTTGTTACTCCTGTTTTATTAGTTTCTAAACTTTTAGTTTTATTTGGTATATATTCACTAGTAATATCTTGTGTTACATTTGGTCATAAACTATCGTCATTGCTACCATCTAAAATAAAAACAAAAATTTGTATTAAAAACAAAAAATTATTCCTAGCACTTTAATTTTCTTAGTGAATATAAATTAACTTTACATATAAATAATATTACTAATTGCATTACTAATTATATTTGAAGTTTTTACTTTTCAAAAATTTGTTTTTATTGTAATACTTAATATATCTTGATAAATTTGAATGTAATACGTTGTTTTTCAAATAGTTACATTTTTTCTCGCAATATTTTTTTTTATTTTCTTTTTTATTAATTTTCTAAAAAAATTTGTTTTTAAAATAATGTACCTTGGTTTATTATATTTAACATATTCAGTAACTTCTCTTTTTTAAATTATTATTGCAATCATTATTCAAATGTGTTGTAATTTTCTTATCATGTATGTTTTTGGCAACGGAATGTAAAATGTTTTTGTTTTGCATGTTTTTAGTCATTAAATTTTCATGTTGTGTGACAGTAAACTGTGTAAAATCTTCATCTTCATCTTGTTGAGAATATACAATTGTTTCGTTGACTTTTTGGCAGTATACCACCTTTCTGAATATTACAATATTCTGTTTCAATTTCAAATGTCTGCTTTGATAGTATATTCATTTTGCTAGTTTTATTTAAAGAAATATCATTTATTATATTATCTTCGCAATCGGAGGACATACAACATCCATTTGGAATCAAATAATTCCTCATTTCATTATTTTAAAAATCATTTTAATTTGATCTAGAAAATTAAAAAAATTATTAAAATATTTATAATTGTTACATTTATTTAAATTGTAAAGGATAGGACATTTTAAACTTACCTTTAATTATTATGCATTAAGACCAGAAGAATTATCTTCAATTGTGTTTCTATATGCATCCTTTTTCTCTAATGTAGTTTTTCTTAATAACAGCTTTTTTGTTTATATTTAGTATTGGTAAGATTTTATTTTCAATAATATTATGTATATAATTTTTATTTAAGTTTATGTCCCTTGATTTATTATTTATGTTGCAACTTGTTGATTGATTAGTACTAAGAAATTTGCATATTTCAGTTTCAGATTTTGTCAAAGAGATTATATAAGCTTGAATCTATAATGTTACTTATATCGCTGCTTGATGTGTTAGTTTTATTATTGTATTCTGTATTTTCGCTACTGAAAAATTGTTGCTACTTCAGTATCAATGTTTTTTCAGTACCAATACTGACAGTACTTTTCAGTATATAATTATAATTTAAAGAATCTTTCTTATCCATTATTTCTTCTGGATACTGTAATTAAATATATAATTAAAAATATAATCTTGAATGTATAAAATGCTCAATTATGAAAGTAATTTTATAATAATTTCCTACATTTTGATTGTTCCCCTCAATACTTCCTTTTTTTACAGATTTTCTTTGTTTTTTACTACAACAGTTTTAATTCCTTGCCTCTTATAATCATTTATAATATCTATTAATTTAATTGATATATTACGTATTTTAATTTCTTTTGTACTCGCCGTTGGTTGTATCGAACGAAATCTTTGTATTATTTGTAAATTGCTGTTTAATGCCTATACAAAAATAAGACACGTATAACAATTTCTAAAAAGCTTATTAATTATAAAAGCATTACATTAATACGTGTTTCTGAACTACCAGGTTATGTTTTCCATCTTGCGTGTTCCAAAAAATTATATATATATATATAATGTTTGTTCATTTTCGCTGCACTACTAGGGTGCGTTCCGTTTCACGCATAATACGCATGATGCATCGTTCATCCTTGTTGTTCGTCAAACGTTAAACAAGGATGAACAATGCATTAGCCCTAGGGCTTGATTCTTGAATTTATTCGCAAGAAAACGTATGCGCAAATATCCGCTCTAACAGAAAAGTTGCAAGTTTATTGGTTGAAAGCCATACGATAGCCAATAAATTTTCAACTTTTCTGTAAGAACAGAATTTGCGAATACGTTTCTCTTGCGAATGAATTCAAGAATCGAGCCCCTAGTCTACAATGAAGGATTTAAGCTTTAAGCCGTAAGAAACTGGCCAATCACAGTAGATTTTTATAAGAATACTCGATTGTGATTGGTTAATTTCTTGCGGCTTAAAGCTTAAATCTTTATTGTAGACGAGGGCTTATGCGCATCATGCGTTGAAACGGAACGTAGCCCTATACAGATGCAGTAAGGTCCGCCGCATAGACTTTTGCACATAGACAGTAAGTATAGACCGAGCATCCACTGTATAAGGGTTGATGCATACGAAAAGAAAGACAAAAAATATAATGCTTGGTCTACAATGTCAGCAAGAGTAATGGAGTAGGAGTAAGAAATAAGAAATATGAAATGAGATTTGCCCATTTCGTTTACTCCCGGTTTTTAATTGGTTAATTGTTACTTTTACTCCTTACTCTATTACTCCTGCTGACATTGTAGACCGAGCATGAGATGAGTTTCTCTCTTTTTAATGCCGGAGAAGTGCTCCCCATTTCTCCGTCATTAAAAAGAGAAAGAAACTCATCTTATATCTTTTGTCTTTCTTTTCGTATGCAGTGTTTCTTTACGCGTGTACAGTGGATGCTCGGTCTATACTTACTATAGGTGAGTTTTTTAATTCATCGATTACTCAATCGCACGGTGCGCAAATAAATTTTTTACAGAGCAAAGTTGCATCTGCGCATAATGTGATTGATCAATCGAAATTAAAAAACTCACTTTATGTCTATGCGTTTGCATAACGCATAGTGCATGACGCATAAAAGAATTAATCAATCAGAGTCGTATATTTTCCTCTTCAGGATAAAGATAAAGACCCTTGACTGGTTAATTCTCTTGTGCGTTATGTATTTTGTGTTATGCAGAAATTTGTGCGGCGGCCCTATAACTTATTGCAGCTGTATAATATATATATAATAGTGCAGTAAAAATGAACAGATTATATAGAGAATTTTTTGGAACACGCAAGATGAAAAATAGGTAGCAAACGGAGCGGAGTGTGATCGCTCTCAGTGATTCTTTACTATGATTGGTTTCTGCTTCTAATTCTAACTAATTAAAGGCCAGAGCCAATCATGTTAGAGAATCACTGAGTGTTCACCAATACGGTCTGTCTGCTGAACGCGCCCAATATGACCTGATAGTTTAGAAACATGTATTGATGTAATGTTTCTTATATGTAAAAAATTAACGTTGGTGGTACGAAAAATAGAGGCAATGAATATATAAAATAGTATAAAACAATATTTCTCGACATCTATAAAAATGTCGTAAAAGATTTATTAAGTTTTCTCTTCGTAAGTTTCAAGAAAGCATAAAAATGCCGAAGACACGTAAGAATTTTAACTAACCTATTAATTTATATTTTCTCATATAAATATAATAACAATGTTTCGTAAGTTCTCTGGTGAAAATGTAAAATCGGAGCGTAAGTCGAATGTAAAGAGAGAGTAATAGAAGCGTTAACAAACCTTCTACGAAGCGCAAATTGAAACAATGAAATGTAAAAGAAGCGTTAACGCTTCTTTTACATTTCATTGTTTCAATTTGCGCTTCGTAGAAGGTTTGTTAACGCTTCTATTACTCTCTCTTTACATTCGACTTACGCTCCAATTTTACATTTTCACCAGGGTTATAGTATATTTTTAATAAAATCAGAAAGAATTTGTTTCAATACAGTCTCTAATAAAGTGCAATATTTTGATGCAAATTTTTTAGAAATTGTTATACAAGTGTTATTTTTATATAGGAATTAAAAAACTATTTAGAAATAATACAGAGATAAATAGTTTGATGCAACCAATGGCGAATAAAAAAGAAATTAAAATACGCAATATATCAATTAAATTAGTAGATATTATAAAAGATTATAAAACGCAAAGGACAATTTCTGAGGCTGCTGTAATGAAAAACGAAGAAAATCAATTTAACACCAATAGAAAATCTGTAAAAAAAGCAAATATGGAAGAAAACAACCAAAATGTAAGAAATTATTATAAAATCACTTTCATAATTGAGCATTATATATATATTCAAGATTACATTTTTAATTATATTTTTAATTACAGTATATAAAAGAAATAATGGATAAGAAAGATTCTTTAAATTATAATTATGTACTGAAAAATACTGTCTGTACTGATACTAAAAAAATAGTATACAATGATAATATCAATATATCCAACGTAAGTAATATAAATAGTATTCTATTTTTTTTAATAAGAATATACATATAGTAATGAAATATTCCATAATTAAAAGAAAAAATGAAAAACTATAAATGTTTTACTATTCCAATTCAAACTTACAATACGAACTGTACTGTACATATAATATTTCAGCTACATAATGTAAATGCAACTGTTAACAATTTTGCTGCAAATAGCAACAACAAAGAAAATATTTTGGATAGCAATGAAATAAAACACAATAATAAAACTAACACATCAAGCAGCGATATAAGTAACATTATAGATTCAAGCTTAATCTCTTTGAGAAAATCTGAAACTGAAATATATGAATTTCTTAGTACTAATCAATCAACAAATTGCAACATAAATAATAAATCAAGCGATATGAATTTAAATGAAGATTATATACATAATAATATTACTGATATTGAAAATGAAATCTTACCAATACAAAATACAAACAAAAAAAAGTCATTATTAAGAAAAACTACATTAGAGAAAAAGGATGCATGTGAAAACATAATTATAGATAGTTCTTCAGGTCTTAATGTACAAATTAAAAGTAAGTATAAATGTTATATCCTTTACAATTTTAATAAATGTTGTAACAATTATAAATATTTTAACAATTTCTTTTATATTTGAGATCAAATTGAAAATAATTCTAAGAATAATGAAGTGAGAAATTATTTGAATCCAAATGGATATTATATGTCCTCTGATTGCGAGGATAATATAATAAATGATGTTTTTTTAAATGAGACTAGTAAATTAAATAAACAATTAAAACAGACATCTGAAACTGAAATAGCATATTGTGATATTCAGAAAGGTGATACTACTGTCAAAGAGTCAAAAAAACAATTGTGTAGTTCTCAACAATTAGATAAAGATTTCACCCAGTTTACGATCACAGAACAAGAAGAAAGTTTAATGACTAAAAACAACGGAATGCAAATCAAAAATATTTTACCTTCTGTTTCCAAAAACATGCATGATAAGGAAATCACAACATATTTGAATAATGATTGCAATAATAATTCAAAAAGGAAGTGTATAATT